>NC_134355.1:434193870-434496370 GCF_048569485.1 Anomaloglossus baeobatrachus | reverse complement strand
CAAGTACCGGTAGCTCCAACTTATCGGGGATTGGTTGGGTCCCATAACGACGATGACCGGTATCTCCCGGGTAAACCAGGACTGAGTAAAGAAACCTTAAACCCGCAGAGACTGACTGCCTGTCCTTGCCGGCGGCGCCGCCCCGTGCATCGGCGCCTGCCATCACTGCAACCCTCATCATCCTCCCCGGGGCCCGCTCCACCTGTGGGGAGCAGAAACATCTTAGCTGCTATAATCATCCGCCCCGGAGCAGAGCGACAGCAGCGGAGGCTATTTCCTGGCCGCGTACCGCAGGAGGTGTCATCACATGACAAATCCTCCAACATAATTACCCTACCCCTTTTTTTATTGTACACCTCGGGGCCATGAAACCGGGCAAGGGCCACCCGTGACTTCCCCAGACCCGATATCACCGAGCCCGGCTACGAGTAAGGTTAACCCCTTGCCCCGTGGATGCTACACATGTCCCCCCATTAACATCTATGCCTCCCAGTAACATGTGCGCCCCCCCTCAGTAATGTGTATTTCTCCCAAGTAATGAGTATGCCCTTCAGTAACGTGCATGCCCCAGCCTCTCCTGTCATGTATATACTGTAGCCCCCAGCCTCTTGTGATGTATATACTGTAGCCCCCAGCCCGTTCTGTGATGTAGATACTGTAGCCCCCAGCCCGTTCTGTGATGTAGATACTGTAGCCCCCAGCCCGTTCTGTGATGTAGATACTGTAGCCCCCAGCCCCTCCTGTCAGACTTGTTCACCGGGGGCCCATGAAAACCTGGAGCAGACCCTGTATGTGCACAAACGTGCACAACACGGTTGGCAACCCTTATTACTATACATGAGGTTTCAGTGACAATCAGGAGCAGCGGTACATTGAAGTTGGGTTGCTATGAATTTTATCTTTGTACAAATGTTTTACACAAAAAAATTGTAAAAATCGATTTAAGCCCTACCCCCATAGCAGCAGAGAAAACTTTATTAACATGCAGATGTATAGCTCCCGCATTTGCATCACTGAACATGTGCCCACAGCTGGTAGTGTCAGAAGGTGGAGAGAAACGTTAGCTAGCAGTGTCCTCAAAGGTAATTACTAGCAGCGCTACATGGATTGCAACAGTGACTGTATTATTGCCAGAACAGAACACCACTTGTATAGTGGATGATGAACCACTGTGTATGGCGGATGATGGCCTAAAATGATACGAACTATCTTTCAAAACCTCAGTTGAACATATGACAGGACGGTACAAATGTATATGTTAAAGGAGTTGTCCACTACTTGGATAACCCATTCTTAAAAGACGTAGACTCTCTTGTAAAGTATTAACATAGTATACTCTCCTACTGCACTGGCACTGCTCTACCAATATTATCTCCGGGTCTCCCATGACATGATTATACCACGTTAGCCCTGCGGCCAATCAGCGGCTGCTATTGGGCTGCTGCTCACATCTTTAGATGGACCTCAGTCAAATCGGAAATAGTAAATTCATACCAGCTAAATAACTGCCTCCTATTTACACCAGAACCCTGGGAGGCCCACAGCGGACATTGTTGGAGGAGTGGTAGTGTAGTTGGGAGAGTATGTGGTGTTTTATTGCAAGGGGCAATCAATTTAAAAAGGTATGGTCTATGTAGTGGACAACCCCATTTAAATAGATTCTCTGACAGATGCCTAACACATTGCCATGAGTCAGCTATTAGACTATCCAAAAAAAAATAATAATTATATGTATATATCCTTTTATAACAATTTTGTTTGTACTGGACCCAAAAGTATGGAAAACCATCTACATCGCCTAGAAACTATTTGAGACCAATCGATTTCAGGGTATATTCCGTAATAATATACCAGCAAGATGAAAGCCAAACGGACAATATTTGGCTTCTACCTGGCACTAGAGCGCTAAATACAAGTTTAGGGTGCACATTGACAATCCACACAAACATACTAAGTGGAAGGCAAAAATGTGCTAGAAACATGGGCTTAAAATAAGTTCATTTCTCCATCTAAATAACTTTCTTTTCAGTAATGGAGTGGTGTTTTTAATCTAAGTTCACTTACCCTAGTTTTACACTCGCCTTCTGGAATCTTCACCTTTTATTGACTCTGCACCGGCCCCTCGGTACTATCTTGTGATTGCTGAAAGTCAGTAGTGGTCAAAAGAACTCATTGCAAGTTTATGAGAACGAGGCTCTCATAGACTTGCATTGAAACGTGATCTTTTGCTCAGTCCATGATAAACTAGAACAAGCCAGCAGGTCACAAACTGCAGAAATAGAAGGTGAAGACGGCTACGGGTAATTATAAGATTAGGTTCAGGGATCTTTGAAAAGTAGCCCTGCAATTAAAAAAAATAAAAGCTGGAGTGGTGCTTTAAGGATAGGGATAGATGGGATAAAGCATGTAAAGAATGTAGTATAAATAAATTGCAGAGCATTAATATTTGGTGGCATTACATAGCAATGCAAATATGTTCATTAGTCATTTTCTTTCAATGCTGTAAATTAATCAGAAAGACAAGCAAGCAAAGATGAGAGCCCTTGCACAGACCTCCCACGTATGAGACACTTTACACTGTTACTTCATCAAATGGAAACCTGGAATAATACTGACATTTATATTGTTCTAAATGAAGGCAAGAAACTCTGGATGGAAAAACACACACTTTTTTTATTCTGCTATGTAAGTAAGCAAACTTATTAAGTTATTATTTCATGGCAGCTAACTCTTTATAAGATTACATTTCAGTGATAACCATGGCGCAGACAAGGTTATTGTGTACCTGTTACCAGCTGGAAAGATTTGTTATAATCACATATGCAGCAAGTCAGACTATCTGCTGGGCTTAGGACATAACCAAGTTTTGGACTTAAAACATATACCGTATTTGTTCTATATCCGCATTCCAAAAGCTATCTATTTTTCAGCAATGAGGGCTTATAATTTGCGGACAGACACTTATTGCCATTTTGGGTTGTATATAAAATATTACAACTTATTTGTTGGGTGGAGTGGGCGAGGGGGTAAGACATCGAGCCTTCTGCTTGGTCAGGGTGCTGTGAGATCTTAAAGATTGAGAATTCAGAGAAGAATGGTGGCACCACTGGTCTGAACCGTGCAGACTCCCTTGCTGCTGGTAGACAACTTTACCTCTGCAATATGGGAGAGGCACAGCAAGCCCGCAGCAGGTTCAACTTTAAGGCCTTGTGCCCACAGGGCGTTTTTCTAGCGTTTTTTCCTAGCATTTTCACTGCTTTTTTAATCAATAAAAGCAAGGCAAAAGCATCCCAGCAAAGTCTATGAGAATCGGGACTTGCTGTGCCCACGTTGCTTCTTTTTCAGTTGCTTTTTTTCTTGCTGAAAAAAGAAGCAACATGTCAATTGTTTTAGCATTTTTTTCCTGCTTTTTTCTCCAATTGACTTCAATGGAGTAGGGGGAAAAAGCAGAGAAAAACGCATGTGTAATGCCCATGTTGCTTTTTATTTTATGCGTTTGGGCGTTTTTAGGGAGAAAAGAAAGCTTTGGCTATGTACATTCCTTCATAGAAGAAAGCCACATAGCCAGTGTCAGCAGCTATTTCCTTATCTCCCATTGTTTGCTGCGACACCTCTGCAGGGACCCCCACTGACTTCACAAGTTCATCCCAGTGGGGGATCTTCAGAAAATCCCCCAGTAATCCTCCTGCATGAACTGTATTGACCTTGTGACATCCCGGAATTTATACAGCGAGGTGTCACGGTAAGCAATGCAGGGACCCCCGCTGACGTCAGAAGGTGAATAGTTCATCCCAGCGGGGATCTCCAGGAATGTGGGGGGGCATTCCTCGGTAATCCCCCTGCGTGAATTGTATTCACCTTGTGACAACCCCGAACTTCCCTGCAGCGAGGAGTCACGGTAAACAATGCAGGGACCCCCGCTGACGTCACAAGGTGAATAGTTCATCCCAGTGGGGGATCTCCAGGAAACCCCCTGGTAATCCTCCTTGATGAATTGCATTCACCTCCTGACATCCCCGAACCTCCCTGCAGAGAGATGTCGCAGTAAAATATCGTAAGACTACTGAATGCCTGGTGCACAGCCTATGCCACATAAATGCAGGTAACCCCCGCTGATGTCAAGGTGAACTCTGAAAAACCCCGGTGATCCTCCTGCATGAACTGTGTTCACCATGTGCTGTGCACCAGGCATTGAGTATTCTTGCAGTGTTTTACCCACACCACTCTACAGGGAGGTCCGGGGATGTCACAAGGTGAATACAGTTCATGTAGGAGGATCACTATGGTTTCCTGGAGATCCGCCGCTGGGATGAACTCTTCACCTTACTCACCTCTCTGCAGACTCCCGGGTCACGTCCGATGGGCTCCAGGACCCGCCGGTAAGCAGCTGATCGTTTATGTCCAGCGGTGAAAAGCCTGCCGGCTTTTTAACAATCATATGATGAATCAGCTGATCTTCGCTGGACGTAAACGATCGGATGATGCTATCAGGTGACAGCAAAAGCTGCTTACCGGCGGGTCATGGAGCCCATGGGACTTTTAAACAATCAGCTGATGTGTCATCTGATCAGTTTGCCTTTCATTTAGATGATATTGGATCCGGATTGGACATCGCGGGACCCTCGACCCAGGACTACGGCGGAGGGGGTTCTTTAGTTCAATAAAGATGGAATCAAGAATTGTGTTGTGTTTTATTTCTAATAAAAAAATATTTTTCTCTGTGTTGTGTTTTTTTTTTTTTTATCTTTACTAGAAATTCATGGTGGCTATGTCTAATATTGGCGTGACACCATGAATTTCAGGCTTAGTGCCATCTGATAATACAAAGCTGGCCCTAACCCCATTATTGCCCAGCGAGCCACCCAATACCAGGGCCACTGGAAGAGTTGGAAACCGCGCCAGAAGATGGCGCTTCCTATGAACGCTCCATTTTCTGGGGCGGCTGCGGACTGCAATTTGCAGCGGGGGGGCACAGAAAGCTTGGGCCACCCTGTGCTGCGGATTCCAGTCCCCAGCTGCCTAGATGTACCTGGCTGGACACAAATTGGGCGAAGCCCATGTCGTTTTTGTTTTTTTTAATTATTTTATGAAATTCATGATATACCGTATTTTTCGCTTTATAAGACGCACTTTTGTTCCCCCAAATTTTGGGGGAAAGTAGGGTGCGTCTTATAAGCCGAATATACGGGGGGGGGGGGGTATATATATATGTACACTGCAGGGTCCAGGGGAGGTGGGGCAGCAGCTCTGGAGTGCAGGGGAACGCTGCGGGCTGCAGCCTTTGATCTCCTGCTCCCGCTCATATAATATTCACAGCCGCTGTCCATCTCCAATCTCCAATGGTGCTGAAATTGCACGCAGTGATGGGCTGAGGCAGCGGTGCATATTATATGAGCCTGCGCCCCCCTGTGATGGCACATGCCCCCCCCCGTGTTAGATTTGGTCCCCAGGCTGCTGCTCATTCTAAAATAAAAAAAGCTTTATTTACCCCCTCCAGCATTTCTCCCCGTGTCCCTGCTTCCACTGTGATCAGGCACGCAGAGATCTCAGTCTGCTGTGCCGATCACATGACCGCACTGAGAACCAGGAAGTAAGGAACAGAAGCACGGAGGGAGACAGGAGGGAGATAAACGCTGGAGGAGGTAAGGAAAGAGGGTTTTATTTTACTATGGGCAGCAGCCTGGGGGCGATATCTAACACAGGGGGACTTGTGCGATCTATATAGGGGCCATGGGTAGCACTATGGGGCGATATCTAACACAGGGGGACTTGTGCGATCTATAGGGGCCATGGGCAGCATTATGGGGGCGATATCTAACATAGGGGGACTTGTGCGATCTATATAGGGGCCATGGGCAGCAGCATGGGGGCGTTATCTAACACAGGGGAACGTGTGCAATCCATAGGGAACCATAGGCAGCACAGGGGAATGTATGCAATCCATAGGGGGCCATAGGCAGCACAGGGGAATGTATGCAATCCATAGGGGGCTATAGGCAGCACAGGGGAACGTGTGCCATCACAAGGGGGCTATATTCAATATAAGGGGGCCATATCCAGATTAAGGGGGCTAGTTTTAGGATGGGGGGCTTTGAGGGACATATACCCTATATGATTTGTTAGAGGGACACTGGCATTATAAGATGGACCCCATTTAACATTAAAAAAAAATAAATTCTCTTTTCCTTCACCAAATTTGGGGGTGCGTCTTATAATCAGGTGAGTCTTATAAAGCGAAAAATACGGTAATTAAAAAAAGGGCTTCCCTATATTTTTGGTTCCCAGCTGGGTACAAATAGGCAGCTGGGGGTTGGGGGCAGCCCGTACCTGCCTGCTGTACCTGGCTGGCATATAAAAATATGGCTAAGCCAATGTCGATTTTTTTTTAATTCATTAAAAAAAAACAAACCCAGACACATAACCCAAAAGGTTTAGGGGTAAAGAAAAAAAATGCGTAGGCTCCCGCTGCATTTTCTATTGCTAGCTAAGGGTAACCCAAACAGCTACTGGCTGCTAACCCCTACTGCTTGGTGTTACCTTCACTGGCAATGGAAAATCCAGGAAGGCCTTTTTTTCTTGAGTTTTTTTGCCAAAAAACTAAAAATGACGTGGGCTTCGCCCAATTTTTGTGTCTAGCCAGCTACAACCAGACAGTTAAGGACTGGAATCCGCAGCGCAGAGTGGCACAAGCTTTCTGGGCCCTTCGCTGCGTATTGCAGTCTGCAGCTGCCCCAGAAAATGGTGCTTTCATAGAAGCGCCATCTTCTGGCGCTGTATCCAACTCTTACAGCGGACCTGGTGCCGGGGGGCACGCTGGGTAATAAGGGGTTAATACCAGCTTTGTTTTACCAGCTGGTATAAAGTCCGAGATTCTTAATGTCAGGCCAAGTTTGACCTGGCCATTAAGAATCTCCAATAAAGGGTTAAAAAAGGCACCACACAGAAAAAATACTTTATTAGAAAAATACACAGACACATTTAGGGACTCCATCTTTATTACTCCCTCTCACCCCTCCTCGATCCTGGTCTTCTGTCACTGATCTAGCTCTGCTATATCAGAAAGCACGGGGGAGGAAGAACGCTTCTGCTCCTCGTGCTGTCTAATCAATGAGGGAGCAGAGACTGTGGGTTGGTAAGCGGTGACATCACCGCTGCCACTGTTGCCATAGTAACCTAATGAGCGGGTTACTATAGCAACATTGATCTCCGAGCACCTGATTCCCGGCGCTGCTATTCACCTGCATGAGCCGGTGAATAGCAGTGTGGTAAACGATCTAATAGATCATCATTTTCCTGTCACTTTTATTCCAAAATGGAGATTGAAGAAAATGGGTTGAACACCACCTTTTTTTCACATCCAACTTTAATGAGCTGAAACAAGCATTCAATAGTAACAAAACAAGCATGAAAAGAAGCAGGAAAAAAAAGCACGAAAGCATTGTAGAAAAAAAGCATGAAAAGCATGAAAAAAAGCAAGAAAAAAAAAGCATGAAAAGAAGCATGAAAGCATGAAAAGAAGGACATAAAAAGCAGCTTTTTTGTGCTGAAAATAAAGCACCGTGGGCACATAGCCTAAAAGTATGGGGGGGGGGAATAAATAAAGATGACAGTAATCAAAAACAAGTATCGGAATCCAAAGCTGCTTTTCAGACTCCGTCACACCCATCGATAGTGGCAGCCGGTCCATACTGTATGTGTGGGGTGAAATTGGGGGTGGTGGGGTTCATTGTGGGGATACCATACTCTAGAGTATGTTGCTTACAAAAATGCCCCCCCACACACACACACAAAGGTCATTAAAAAGGGTAACACTGAGAACACCAAGAGGTTTCCATAAGGGAATACATGAGCTTCTCCTGTATTATAAAACTTTGGAAATAGGACTCAAAAATGTCAAAATATATACAGTGTACACACTGTTTATTTTTGGGGGGTGGGGATCCAGTAATTTCTATATACGCCACTATTCAAACTATTTGCTGAAGCAAAGTGAGTAGATTAAGTACTTAAATGTAATTATTCCATTGGAATGCTAAGTGTAGAGAACTACCGTAACAGGAAGGCGCCCTAAAAACGAACCCAGTCCCAATTGACTATAGTGCCTTTACAACATCATGAAGGATATTTGAGTTGCTTGACCTAAGGGGGGAGGTTGGGTGGGGGTGAGAACGGCTTAGAAAATATCTAAGCATTTCTAAATTTAAAAATATAGGAAAGGGAAAAAAAATATGAATTAAATCATAAATATGATCAACATATGAAGGGTTTTGATTGGATTGCTTTCTTTCAAACTGGTGTCTATTAATTTCTCTGCAGAGAAGTGTTACTTCAATTAATGGCAACGTGGCACTAAATGTTAACATGATAAATTTTAGTTCAAACATTCTTGCTTTATAAATTAAGTACATGTTTTCTTAGAAAATAAAACAATCAGCAAATGAAATAAGTGACACGCCATTAACAAAGAAACCGAAGCCGTCAAATTTTTGCCACGGAACAATTCTGCATAACCAACTAAAATGTTTCCTTATGGCATTGCCAAGTCTAACACTTTCAAACTAAACATTTGTTAAATTTGGCAGAGATGCTAATTGACATAATTGGAAATAGAAGCTGTTCACGAACATTGAGGACAAAACACCAAGGCAAAAATGAAGACTATCAGACACTATTTTGATCACAAAAATGTAATTTTTATACTTGAGTTTGGTATCAGAATGGTTTAGTGCAGGAAAGTATACGTTTGGCAAAATTTGACATAGTGAAAACTTACTTTTGGATCCCTATTAAACAAGGGCATGTTAGCAGAGTTACACACTTTCGCTACTTGAGGGTGTATACGTCTGATGGCTGCCACAGTCTAGTAGACAGTCTATGCATCCATCCACCATAAGGAGTCATTGCAAAAAAAAACGTTTTATTGCAGTAACGTTTTGTATAAGAAAGTACACTATATAGCCCAAAATAACAGTTCTGGCCTTCATCTAGTTATTGGGGGTCTATGAGAAAGTTTAAATAAATGTTACTCACTTGTGCCGGCAGAAGTCCCAGGCCTGGCTCTCCTTTCCTATGGCCACCTCACTTTGTGGTTAACCATGCCAGGTTCCTCGCGAAAACCCAATGAACTTCTCTGACGTCACACAAGGCCATTCTGTCAGAGGTCAGGTGCTTGGGTATCAAGAAGCATGGTCCGCAGTTGCCTCAAATTGGTCAGGAGATTTAATCTACTTCACTTGGCTGAACTCAGTCTGGTATTTGTCTTCTCCTCAGCTCCTCAAGACTTACATGTTACAAGCAGCTTTCTTTTCAACCAAATACAGCTTACTAGCTGTTGTCCACACTATCCTCAGCATGCAAGTAACCAACTCCTCTCAGTAATGTTAAAATATGTCTCCAGTTTGCAGAGGTCAGGTGTGAGAGGTTTTCTTGATTGCATTTACTTATGTTATAAATCGCTGATATTAAACCATAGCCAAACTAGATAACAGACTGTATTCCTATGATTAATCACTTCCCAAGTGTAAGTTACCAGTTTTCTATACATACAAGTGCATCTCAATAAATTAGAATATCAAAAAGTTAATTTCAGTAATTCAATACAAAAAGGGAATCATATAGAGGTCTTTACAGAGTGATCTATTTCAAGTGTTTATTTCTGTTAATGTTGATGATTATGGCTTACAGCCAATGAAAACCCAAACGTCATTATTTCAGAAAATTAGATTTACGGTATATAAGACCAACTGAAAAAATAATTTTACACTCAGAAATGTTGGCCTACTCAAAGTATGTACAGTAAATGCACTCAATACTTGGTCGGGGCTCTTTTTGCATGAACTACTGCATCAATGCGGCGTGGCATAGAGGTGATCAGCCTGTGGCACTGCTGAGGTGTTATGGAAGCCCAGGTTGCATGTTGCTTTAATAGCAGCCTTCAGTTCGTCTGCATTGTTGGGTCTGGTGAATCATCTTCCTCTTGACAACACATCATAGATTATTTATGAAGTTTGGCCAGCAAACTCACCTGACCTAATCGAGCACAGTGATACTGTGGTTATTAACCCATGTAATAGTGCTTTTGGCAGTGTAGACAGGTGCCAAATTCTGCTGGAAAATGAAATATCCATCTCCAAAAAGCTCGTCGCCAGAGGGAAGCATGAAGTGCTCTACCATTTTCTAGTGGACAGCTGCACTGACTTTGGTCTTCATAAAACACAGTGGACCTACACCAACAGTTGACTTGGCTCCCCAAACCATCACTGATTGTCGAAACTTCACACTAGACCTCAAGTAGGTGGATTGTGTGCCTCTCCACTCTTCCTCCAGACTCTGGGACCTCCATTTCCAAATGCAATGCAAATTTTACTTTAATCTGAAAACACCTTGGACCACTGAGCAACAGTCCATTTTTTCTCCTTGGTCCAGATAAACGCTTCTGGTATGGTCTATTGGTCATGAAAGGATTGAAACAAGGAATGCGACAACTGTAGCCCATATCCTGGATTTGTCTGTTTGTGATGGCTCTTGAAGGACTGACTTCAGCAGCAGGCCACTCCTCGTAAATCTCCCCCAAATTTTTTAATGTTTTTTTCT
Organism: Anomaloglossus baeobatrachus; assembly: GCF_048569485.1. Lineage (NCBI taxonomy): Eukaryota > Metazoa > Chordata > Amphibia > Anura > Aromobatidae > Anomaloglossus > Anomaloglossus baeobatrachus. The sequence goes on along the minus strand of NC_134355.1, from coordinate 434,485,777 downwards.
TAATTCTATCAAGGCTTTGGATATCCCAGTTGCTTGTGCACCTTTTAATTACACCTTTTCCTTCCACTGAACTTTCCGTTAATATGCTTGGATACCGCACTCTGAATAGCCAGCTTTATTAGCAATGACCTTTTATGGCTTACCCTCCTTGTGGAGTGTGTCAATGACTGCCTTCTGGACATCTGTCAAGTCAACAGACTTAACCATGATTGTGTAGCCTACTGCACCAGACTAAGCAACCATTTTAAACTTTTTGTGGTAATTATTCTAATTTTCTGAGAATGAATTTTGGGTGGCTGTAAGCCATAATCACTCTGTAATGACTACATAATATTTGTGTTTCCCTTTTTGTACTGAATTACTGAAATAAATTAACTTTTTGAGGCTATTCTAATTTATTGAGATGCCCTTGTAGTTACTCTCCCTGTGCTCGTCTGCACAACTGGCTCTGCTTGATCTTCGCTACCTGCTCCACTTATTTATCTGCCATCTTGCTTACTCAACTGTTGATACACACTGGCTCACATGTTGCCTGTCAAGACCTGCTCTGTTGCTCATAGCCTCCAGTTTGTGCTTCTCACCTGGACCCATTAGAGAATCTACCTCACCAGGTGAGCCCATAACAAGGTCATGAAAAGCTCAGTCAGGGTTTCTCAGATTTTCTATTAGTACTGCGTGAGACTGACCATGCAAGTACCTGGCCCTCATCAATGTTTGGGTCTCATCTGTAGTGGACATATTGCAATGTCCATTTAGTCTAAGACAATTTTAGATGCATGTGTCAAATGTATACAAAGGTTTGACAATCTTACTACAATTTGAATGGGTTACCCTATATAAAATATAGTATATTTTAGCAAAATGTCATTTTATTGCAATCATATGGCTAGAAGCTCCACTGTGTAGGAACAACTCATTGTTAGACTTCACTCTGACATCAGCAGAGTGAAGGCAGATAGCCGTAACGTACATGACTGAGGCAGTGATAGATCCAGGAAAGGGTTAAGGAGTAAGGGATGGGGGTTTTACCTAAGGAATGCGGTGGGGGGGGGGGGGTGAGTGAGCAGGAGGAGAGACGGGGGGGCAGGGGCCATATAAGAGATAGGTCCCATGTTAAGGTGTCATTCCTTTGTCCTGGACTCAAAGACTGAACCAGCAGTATGGATGCCTTGCTGAAGAGCGTTCAGGCCGCGGCTTTGACGTGTAGGCCCGAATGGATTCAGGCCCAGCTAGACGAATTGCTGAAGAGTGCCCGGGATACAGCATCTGTCCCTTCTGAACTTTCTGAACATCAAACTCTAAGAAGATCAAGACCTCCTGAGAGACTAACTTCTGAAATGGCCAATAGGACTCACAATAGGATCATAAGTCCTTCCGTTACTTCTAGGAAAAGAGCAAAGCGCAGCACGGCCTCTGATCCTTCTTACAAACCAGGAAGGAAACTACAGTACAAGAATAACAAAGGACAGAGAAAAGAGCCCGACCATCTAACCAGAGAGACACCAAGAAGTGCAAGGAGAAAGTCCAGCTCTACTGAGGTGCCAGCCAGAGAAGCAGCCACACAAGCTACAACTGACGTGACAACAGCCCACCATGAATCCTTAGAACTTCCTCAACAAACTTGGTATCATTCTAGAGGACATCATACGGCCTTACCCCAGGAAATGAACCAACACGGGGGGACGGGCTTAGGACACACAACATTTCCGGATCCGGGTTCTCATTACACGAGGAGTGGTAGGAATCCAAAAAGACAACTGCGCAAAAGTACTTTAACCAGACAAAGACTTCGTCAGCCGGCTCAGGATTGGAGTCAGGCAATAAATCTACAGCTACAAGACTCAGAAGAGATTCCAGACAATGACTATGACACAGATAACTACTCCCCACTAGAGGGCAGCAGCACGCAGCACTTCAATAATGGAGGGGCTGTAGAGACTATAACTAATACGTCACGGACGGCTGGTCAACCTAGGACGCAGCCAGGTATTGGTGAGAACACTTTTTCTTGTCCTATATCTAGTGTAAAATCACCTGTAATAAGTCCAGTGGGCGCAGTTGGGGGTACAGTTCCCGGCAATGTAGGATGGGATCTTAATTCAGTAGTACAGCAATTAGTGTCAGGGGTTAAGGAGGCTTTGAGTCAGTCTAGCTTACCCATAACTTCTTCTCCTATTGCTGCATGGTGCGGGAATGGTCGCCGGACATCGGAGGTGGTAAGTCAGTCGTGTGCTGATCCAGAGACACAGGAGGACGCAGTCATTTCACAAGGGGTTACATTATCTGATGCAGCAAAAGGAGAATTATATGTATGTTTTGAGGGTCCTCTAGGAATTCATTTGAAACAGGAGGTTAGGGAGAAGATTTGGGCCGACGAATATGTGGAAATATTTTCATTATTGCCCTTAGAAAAATATAACTTGGATAGAGTAAGGTTTGATGAGAGAAAAAGAGAGGAACAAGAAAGACGGTATTGTCTCATCCCCCAAACATTTAGCAATTGGTTCCAGGCTTTTGCCATATTAGCAAGTGTAATAGGCCAAAAAACTCCTGAACATTGCTCTGCCTTATTTTGTTACATGAATTCTATCGGGGAGGCGCACCGTGTGTATGGAGGTTTAGCATGGCTGCGCTATGATGAGCAGTTTCGCCAACGAAAGGCTGGTCGCCAAGGGATTCGTTGGGATCACAAAGATATTAGTTTATGGATGCGTCTCATGACAGCGCCACGTGGGGTTAATCAGCCCTTTCAGGGCTATGTCGGCAGATCATCAGCAATCGGATTGTCGGCAGCAAACAGAAAAGGTTGCTGCTGGCAGTTCAATGATAGCCAGTGCAGATTCGGAAACACATGCAGGTACAAACATGAATGCACCTTCTGTAGTGGAAACCATAGCCTATCAAAATGCTTTAAACGAAATAAAACCCCAACAGCAGAGATTAACCAAAAAGGGGGAAACCCCAATTAGACTCGGGGAGATGGCGGGCTATCTAAGCAGGTACCCAGATAGAAAAGCAGCACAATTGCTGGGGGAGGGTTTCTCAGAAGGTTTTAAGATCCCATCTACTTCAGGCCCATTAACCTGTTCTCGTAACCTTGCTTCAGCTTATACATATTCTCACATTGTCTCCACAAAACTAAACAAAGAAATTGACCTGGGCCGCATGGCAGGCCCATTCCCCAAAATGCCAATAGAAAACTTAAGGGTCTCTCCATTGGGGGTGGTCCCAAAGAAGGAACCCAATAAGTTTAGGCTGATCCATCATCTGTCCTTCCCTCATGGAAGCTCAGTTAATGATGGAATCAATCAGGAACTTTGCACAGTCTCGTATACTTCATTTGATACAGCGATTGCATGGGTTCAGAAGTACGGCAGAGGAGCTTTAATGGCAAAAACAGACATTGAAGCTGCCTTTAGACTCTTACCAGTCCATCCAGAAAGCTTCCATCTCTTGGGTTGTCAGTGGCAGGGAAGGTTTTATGTAGACTTGTGTTTACCGATGGGCTGCTCCATCTCATGCTCCTTGTTCGAATCATTTAGCACATTTTTAGAGTGGGTAGTAAAGAAAGAAGCCGGCGTGCGTTCTGTCCTGCATTATCTAGATGATTTCCTATGTATTGGTCCACCAAAGTCATTTGTTTGTGCTTCATTATTGTCAGCGATTCAGTCGGTTTTTAAGCGTTTCGGAGTACCGTTAGCATCAGATAAAACAGAAGGCCCGTCTACACTTATCAAGTTTTTAGGAATTTTAATTGACAGTGAAGCAATGGAGTGCAGATTACCAGATGACAAGGTCAGTGATCTGCTGGAGGCAGTCAGAGAAGCTAGATCTCACCGTAAGATCAGATTAAAGGATCTACAATCGCTGTTAGGAAAAATGAATTTTGCGTGTCGCATTATTCCAATGGGTAGAGTTTTTTGTAGGCGCCTAGCTGCAGCTACCTCAGGCATAACCTTTCCACATCACTTTGTGCGGCTGGCTAGAACATTAAAGGACGATCTGGCGGTATGGGAACAGTTCTTAATGGAGTTTAATGGGAGGTCATTGTGGATCAGACCACCGGTTTCAAATTTTGATCTAGACATCCACACTGATGCAGCGGGGTCAACTGGTTTTGGTGCATATTGTTCTGGACAGTGGTGTGCAGATAGGTGGCCAGAGAGTTGGAGAAACAATGGGTTAACACGAAACTTAGTACTCCTTGAATTGTTCCCCATAGTGGTTGCTTGTGAAATTTGGTGCAATATTTTCCGAAACCGAAAAGTGAGATTTCATTGTGATAACTTGGGAGTTGTAGAAGTCATCAACAAACAATCAGCTTCTTCCCTGCCTGTTGTTACGTTGCTGCGTCATCTAGTGCTGCGCTGTTTAAAGTCAAATTGTCAGATTACAGCTGTGCATGTCCCCGGTGTTTGCAATTCTGTGGCTGATGCTCTGTCTCGTTTTCAGTGGGACAGATTCCGTTCGTTAGCCCCGATGGCAGAGGTACAAGGCAAGAAGTGTCCGGATTTTCTGTGGTCACTGCCAGTGACACCGCATACGCTCTGATAGAACGGTCTGTGGGTGTAAGCACATGGCAGAGGTACCAGTCAGCATGGAGGGAATGGGAAGACTTGTGTGCTCTAGTGGCACATGATGCCAGTGTACATGACAATGTTTCCTTGTTGTTATTTTACATTAGCAGGGCCTTTGTGGACGGTACTTCATTGTCCAGTATTGATAGTAAAATGTCTGGATTAGCTTTTTGGTTTAAGTTGCACGACTTCACTGATTACACAAAGCATTTTTTAGTTAAGCAGGCTCTAAAGGGTTACAGGAAAAGTTGTAAGAAGACCAGAGATAAACGGCGTCCGATTTCTTTCCAGTTATTGCAGCAGATACTGAGTGTACTAGGCCGAGTCTGTAGCAGTCCGTTTGAAGTGTTACTTTTTAGTTGTGCATTCACACTGGCCTTCTTTGGAGCTTTTAGAGTCAGTGAGTTAGTGTCGAGTAGCTCCACCAGAAGTGGGGGTCTACAAGCCGAGGACGTGCATCAGTACACAGACAGATTGGAATGTTTTCTAGCAAAGTCAAAAACTGATCAACAGGGTAGAGGAAAATGGATCACATTGTTTCCTTTAAGCGGTTCCAGGGCCTGCCCGGTCATCTGTTTTAGAAACTATGTCTTAAGAAGGCCAAATATCCAAAGTTCATTACTAATTCATGAGGATTGTAAGTCATTGTCACAATTTCAATTCACAGCAGTTCTTAAAAAATGCCTGACAATATTGGGAGAGTCTCCAAACGCATTCACTTCACACTCATTTAGGATAGGAGCAGCCACAGAAGCTGCTAGATGGGGCTTAGAGCCTGACATAGTTAAAAAAATCGGGAGATGGGAATCGAGCAGATTTAAGAGCTACATTAGATTACATTTATTATAAATGGCGTACATGTATATATATGGGTACATTTATTATAAATGGCGTACATGTATATATATGTGTACATTTTGGCAATCTTATAGTAGTTGTGTCTTCATTTAGACAATTGTGTGATAATTGTGTTTTTTGTTTTTTGTTTTAGCTGAACAGCAATGCCTGGTTTGGATCATGGGACATTCATTTGTTTTTTGGGGGGCCTTACGTGCAGCAGTCAGGCCTAATGGTAAACAGTTGGGGTTGCCCAGTTCCTTGGCACGGGTGACATGGATAGGAAAGAGGGGAATGCAGTGGCATCAGCTGTTAAAAGAAATCCAGTATCATGTGGAGTTCTACCGCCCCCCGGACGTCTTACTTATCCATTTAGGTGGTAATGATTTAGCAATAAGAACATCAAGACATTTAGTTAGGAACATAAAGCTCGATATGTTGAATTTATGGAGGTCTTACCCAGAAACAGTGGTGGTCTGGTCGGATATAGTAGCTAGACAAATGTGGAGAACAGCGCGATCAGTGGCTCGCATCAATAATACAAGGATAAAGGTTAATAAAAAAATAACAAAATTTGTGTTGGAAAATGGAGGGGTGGCCATACGTCACCAGATGCTTGAAAATACAAAGGAACATTTTTGGAGAGATGATAAGGTACATCTTAATGACATTGGCATTGATATATGGATGTTGGGAATACAAGAAGGAGTAGAACGAGCCATTAAGTTGTGGAGGAACTCACTCTTGTAAGGTGTCACAAGAGCGAGTCTTGGCGGGATGTGGTTGTTTAAACCCCCTCTTTGTTGGTTGGAGAATTATGTTTTTAATGGGGTCCCTGGGCCAGAGCTCAGCGGACAGTGGAATATGGGTCCCTGGGGAGGAGCTCAGTGGACAGTGGAATAGATGGGTCCCTGGGGAGGAGCTCAGCGGACACAAGGAAAATGATCAAGGGGTATACCCAGATTCCCCCTTGAGCTAGGTGTACACGGCGGAGGGGGATATGGGGCTGGGATTTATAACAACCACATCTCTGGGCCGATAATCTTGTTTTTTCTTGTTGATGTTTTTTCTTATAAAAAATAAAGGGCTGCTGTGGCCAAAATTTTAATCCATGTCACGCAGTGTGTGGTGTCTTATTTATTAGGTTACCAGGAGCGCAATTCACTAGTCCATCAGTCAAGTAATTATTCTGGTACAAAATAAAAAAGTCCAAATTTAATTAGTGTTTTGAAACAGATTTTAAATTAGTGCTTGGTTGGTGTTTTAATTTTTACCATCAGTGTTTCATCATTGACTTTCTAGTATGAAAATTATAAGTTGGCAAGCTTCTCCTATCCACTACAATGTTAAAAACTGCACACGGATGACAATTTATTATTATTTATTATTATAGCGCCATTTATTCCATGGCACTTTACATGTTAAAGGGGTAAACATAGTAGGGATAAGTACAATAATTATTAACAATATAAGATACAGACTGGTACAGGAGGAGAGAGGTCCCTGCCCATGAGGGCTCACAGTCTACAAGGAATAGGTGAAGATACAGTAGGTGAGGACAGAGCTGGTTGTTCAGCGTTATATCAGACTGAGGGTTACGACAGGTTGTAGGCTTGTCAATTTATCAGACAGAATTGAATAAGTAGTTTTGACCCATGACTCAATTACAATTGGACACTCAGTTTACTGTTTGTTTCCAGACCTCTCAGTTTACACAGAAGCAAAACTATGTACTTTATCCATGTTTTTCACAAGTAGAACATGTACCCACTATAGTCATTGTTGCTGGTTACATATCAGTTTTTGAACCAAGTAACGGATCAAAACTACAAACACTGATGCCGTCCGTGTGCTGTACGTGTTTCCCACACGCCCATAAACCTGTATTGACCCTTGTCATCAATATGGCTGGAAAAAAAATGGACACGTCTCCATGATTGGCATGGACACACAGTCCTTGTAAAAACACGGCCATGTTAAGAGCACCATAGGTTAACAGGTACATGTGGTATCTGGAAAAAAAAATGGATACCACACATACTGGAAACAGACCTGTGGAGGTGGCCTAATGAATAGCCGAAGCTTTATAATTTATTTTTTTATATAAAATCGCTGATTAAACACTGTCGAACATTGGATCCAAATCACTGATGAATATTTTCCCTTTTTTTGTGTACCAGATATAACCAAATGTCTCAACAATGCCTTGCAATCTTACAAGTCCATTGAGAATTGCAGGCATTCGTTTATGCACAGCTCTCGAACACGATCTGTCACAGAGTTGTCAGCCAATTATACCGGCACTAGAAGGTGGCCCGATTCTACGCATCGGGTATTCTAGAATTTACGTATTGTGTAGTTCATGTATGATTTTTGTTATATATATATAGATGTTGTTGTGTGTAGTTACGAAGTGTTTGTGTAGGGCGCTGTACATGTTCTGGGTGTGGCGGGGGGTGAGAGCGGTGTTGTATGTGTGTTGCGTTGTTTGTGGAGCGCTGTGTGTCTGTAGCGTTGTGCGTGTGTGTGTGTTGTGCGGTTTGTGTGTGTGTGGTGTGTTTTGGGGGGAGGTATGTTTTGAGCAATGTGTGTGTTGTGCGGTATGTGCGTATATTTGTGTGTGCTGCGGTGTTTGTGTGTTGGGTGTGGTGTGTGTGCAGTGTTGTCTGTGTGTGTGGGTGTCTGTGTAGGGCGTTGTTTGTGGTTCCCAGTGTGTGTGTGTTGTGCAGTGCGCGTGTGTGTGTGTTGGGGGGAGGTGTGCACCTTCCATCGTGCTCCATCCCCCATGCAGCGCACTCCCCATCGTGCTGCATCCCCCATGCTGCGCGCTCCCAAACGTGCTCCATCCGCCATGCTGCGCGCTCCCAAACGTGCTCCATCCGCCATGCTGCGCGCTCCCAAACGTGCTCCATCCGCCATGCTGCGCGCTCCCAAACGTGCTCCATCCGCCATGCTGCGCGCTCCCAAACGTGCTCCATCCGCCATGCTGCGCGCTCCCAAACGTGCTCCATCCGCCATGCTGCGCGCTCCCAAACGTGCTCCATCCGCCATGCTGCGCGCTCCCAAACGTGCTCCATCCGCCATGCTGCGCGCTCCCAAACGTGCTCCATCCGCCATGCTGCGCGCTCCCAAACGTGGTCCATCCGCCATGCTGCGCGCTCCCAAACGTGGTCCATCCGCCATGCTGCGCGCTCCCAAACGTGGTCCATCCGCCATGCTGCGCGCTCCCAAACGTGCTCCATCCGCCATGCTGCGCGCTCCCAAACGTGGTCCATCCGCCATGCTGCGCGCTCCCAAACGTGGTCCATCCGCCATGCTGCACGCTCCCAAACGTGGTCCATCCGCCATGCTGCACCAGCATCAGCCTCTCTGCCCGCAGCATCAGCCTCTCTGCCCGCAGCATCAGCCTCTCTGCCCGCAGCATCAGCCTCTCTGCCCGCAGCATCAGCCTCTCTGCCCGCAGCATCAGCCTCTCTGCCCGCAGCATCAGCCTCTCTGCCCGCAGCATCAGCCTCTCTGCCCGCAGCATCAGCCTCTCTGCCCGCAGCATCAGCCTCTCTGCCCGCAGCATCAGCCTCTCTGCCCGCAGCATCAGCCTCTCTGCCCGCAGCATCAGCCTCTCTGCCCGCAGCATCAGCCTCTCTGCCCGCAGCATCAGCCTCTCTGCCCGCAGCATCAGCCTCTCTGCCCGCAGCATCAGCCTCTCTGCCCGCAGCATCAGCCTCTCTGCCCGCAGCATCAGCCTCTCTGCCCGCAGCATCAGCCTCTCTGCCCGCAGCATCAGCCTCTCTGCCCGCAGCATCAGCCTCTCTGCCCGCAGCATCAGCCTCTCTGCCCGCAGCATCAGCCTCTCTGCCCGCAGCATCAGCGCCTCTGCCCGCAGCATCAGCGCCTCTGCACACAGCATCAGCGCCTCTGCACACAGCATCAGCGCCTCTGCACACAGCATCAGCGCCTCTGCACACAGCATCAGCGCCTCTGCACACAGCATCAGCGCCTCTGCACACAGCATCAGCGCCTCTGCACACAGCATCAGCGCCTCTCTGCACACAGCATCAGCCTCTCTGCACACAGCATCAGCCTCTCTGCACACAGCATCAGCCTCTCTGCACACAGCATCAGCCTCTCTGCACACAGCATCAGCCTCTCTGCACACAGCATCAGCCTCTCTGCACACAGCATCAGCCTCTCTCCTCCCAGCATCAGCCTCTCTCCTACCAGCATCAGCCTCTCTCCTCCCAGCATCAGCCTCTCTCCTCATAGCATCAGCCTCTCTCCTCACAGCATCAGCCTGTATCCTCCCAGCATCAGCCTTTTCTGTCCCTAGCATCAGCCTCTCTCCTCCCAGCCTACCCCAGCCTCAGCCTCCCTCAGCATCAGCCTCTCTTCTCTCAGCCTCCCCCTCCCAGCCTTCCCCAGGATCAGCCTCTCTCATCCCAGCATCAGCCTCTCTCCTCCCAGCATCAGCCTCTCCTCTCTGTCCCCAGCATCAGCCTCTCTCCTCCCAGCCTTCCCCAGCATCAGCCTCTCTTCCTCCCAGCCTCTCTCTCTTCCCAGCCTCCCCCAGCATCAGCCTCCCCCAGCATCAGCCTCTCTCCTCCCAGCCTCCGTCCTCCCAGCCTCCCCCAGCATCAGCCTCCCCCAGCATCAGTCTCTCTCCTTCCAGCCTCCCCCAGCATCACCCTCTCTCCTTCCAGCCTCCCCCAGCATCAGCCTCCCTCTCCCAGCCTTCCCCAGGATCAGCCTCTCTCCTCCCAGCCTCAGCCTCTCTCCTTCCAGCCTCCCCCAGCATCAGCCTTTCTCCTTCCAGCCTCCCTCAGCATCAGCCTCCCCTTCCCAGCCTTCCCCAGGATCAGCCTCTCTCCTCCCAGCCTCCTTCAGCATCAGCCTTCCCCTCCCAGTCTCCCCCAGCATCAGCCTCCCCCTCCCAGCCTTCCCCAAGATCAGCCTCTCTGCTCCCAGCCTCCTCCAGCACGCCGTGCTCCTCTGCCGACACTCACACACACCCGATCGCATACACTCACACACACAACCGATCGCATACACTCACACACACAACCGATCGCATACACTCACACACACAACCGATCGCATACACTCACACACACCCACCCACCCACACCCGATCGCATACACTCACACACACCCGATCGCATACACTCACACACACACACCCGATCGCTTACACTCACACACACCCGATCGCATACACTCACACACACCCGATCGCATACACTCACACACACCCGATCGCATACACTCACACACACAGACACTGACGAAATCGCACATACGCGCTGATACTCACAACATCCGGAGATACCACATGCTTCTGGCCATGTGATCCTCCGTCAGGTCCTGGAAGGTCACAGCAGCACAGTATCGAGGCCGAGAAGCAAGCGATATCGCCGGATGCTGTGAGTGTGTGGATGCGATGTGATGTGTGTGTGAGGTGTGTGTGAGAGTGAGTGTGATCTGATGTGTGTGTATGTGTGTGTGTGTGCTGTTGTGTGTACGTGTGGATCTTCCGCCGCTGCAGGACCTTGATGTGCTGGTAACTTTGCTACCATGGTTACCAGCGCATCACGTCCCCCACTCGCACGGGAGCCCACACCAGCATACGGCGGCAAGGCCAGCAATGCGAGGGTAAGTGTCGGCTGGGTTGGCGGCGTACGCTGATGTGGGCTCCCGTTGGGGGGGGGGGTTTGTGGGTTGTACAGTACTCACTAGGGAGCCGTGACCGTGTCAGTTCGGGGAATGCGCGGGAGGGGGGAGGGGGGCAGAGCTAGCATCCATTGCGTGAGGGGGGCGTGGCGTGGCGTGGCCGAGTTGCCAATGCCTGCAGGGTGCCGGGGCGAGAGGCCAATCTGTGGGGGGGCGGAGCCTGGGCGAGCGGCTGGCCAATCCGTGTGGGGGCGCAGCCTGGGCGAGCGGCCAATCCGTGTGGGGGGGCGGGGCCATGGCAAGCCCAGCGGCCAATCAGCTTTGTGTCACCGTTAGGACACAATGTCACCGGAAGGACAATTTTGAAGCAAGACAGACAGACAGACAGACAGACAGAATAAGGCAATTATATATATAGATAATGTAGAGACACCCTTATCCAGCGATGTGTCACTTACTGAGGTGCTTGGTACAGGTCACTGCAATAGGAAAAGGTGAGTTGGGTTGGACACAGCACCAGCAAATGGTGAAAGTAAAATTTTTAATTAAACTACTGTACATTAAAAAAATACAAAAAAACTAAATAGTGTGCATTAGGAGCCCCAATGCACACAATTTAGTTTTTTGTATTTTTTTTTTTAATGTAGTTTAATTAAAAATTTGACTTACCATTTTCTGGTACGGTGTCCAACCCAACTTGCCTTTTCCTACTGCCTGCATCTTTCCAGATTCCGCCTGTCTGGTGGACACTTTGCACCTGAAGCCCTGTAGCACGCCTGTAGCACGCCTGTAGCACGCAAGCTGAAAACATTTTTTCCTATTATATCTTATAAAATCACTGTTTTAACAGCAGGAAATAACCAGAGGACTAGTAAATCTGCTGTCATATAGTCCTCCATATTCTTTAACTCTGTATAACCCTGCACCCTCCACTGATTGATAACTTTGTAACCTATGCACAATGTACACAAAAAGGTGGCAATCAGTGGTGAGGGCGGTGTCATATAGAGCTCAGCATTCAAAGAACTGCTATATCTTCAATAGATAAAACAAAATGGTGTTAAATATTTTCCATTTGTGAATAATTTTTCTCACTAAAGAATGGTGGACTTTTGAGGTTTTGGTAAATGGTTTTCTAAACCCTTCACAGATTGATGAGAAGAACATATTGATTTAAGTTCATTGCTGATGTGTTTACAAAATAATGATATATTTAATATTATATATATACAGTCATATTGAAAAGTTTGGGCACCCCTATTAATGTTAACCTTTTTCTTTATAACAATTTTCTTTACAGCAACAGCTATTTTAGTTTCATATATCTAATAACTGATGGACTGAGTATTATTTCTGGATTGAAATGAGGTTTATTGTACTAACAGAAAATGTGCAATCCGCATTTAAACAAAATTTGACCGGTGCAAAAGTATGGGCACCTCAACATAAAAGTGACATTAATATTTTGTAGATCCTCCTTTTGCAAAAATAACAGCCTCTAGTCGCTTCCTGTAGCTTTTAATGAGTTCCTGGATCCTGGATGAAGGTATATTTGACCATTCCTGTTTACAAAACAATTCCAGTTCAGTTAAGTTTGATAGTCGCCGAGCATGGACAGCACGCTTCAAATCATCGCAAAGATTTTCAATGATATTCAGGTCTAGGGACTGAGATGGCCATTCCAGAACATTGTAATTGTTCCTCTGCATGAATGCCTGAATAGATTTGGAGCGGTGTTTTGGATAGTCTTGCTGAAATATCCATCCCCTGCGTAACTTCAACTTCGTCACTGATTCTTGCACATTATTGTCAAGAATCTGCTGATACTGAGTTGAATCCACCCTCAACTTTAACAAGATTCCCGGAACCGGCATTGGCACACAGCCCCAAAGCATGATGGAACCTCAAAATTTTACTGTGGGTAGCAAGTGCTTTTCTTGGAAAGCCGTGTTTTTTTGCCTCCATGCATAATGCCTTTTTGTATGACCAAACAACTCAATCTTTGTTTCATCAGTCCACAGGACCTTCTTCCAAAATGTAACTGGCTTGTCCAAATGTGCTTTTGCATACCTCAGGCGACTCTGTTTGTGGCGTGCTTGCAGAAACGGCTTCTTTCGCATCACTCTCCCATACAGCTTCTCCTTGTGCAAAGTGCGCTGTATTGTTGACCGATTCACATTGACACCATCTGCAGCAAGATGATGCTGAAGGTCTTTGGAGGTGGTCTGTGGATTGTCCTTGACTGTTCTCTCCATTCTTCTCTGCCTTTGATATTTTTCTTGGCCTGCCACTTCTGGGCTTAACAAGAACTGTACCTGTGTTCTTCCATTTCCTTACTATGTTCCTCACAGTGGAAACTGACAGTTTAAATCTCTGAGACAATTTTTTGTATCCTTCCCCTGAACAACTATGTTGAATAATCTTTGTTTTCAGATCATTTGAGAGTTGTTTTGAGGAACTCATGATGCCACTCTTCATAGGAGATTCAAATAGGAGAACAACTTGCAAGTGGCCACCTTAAATACCTTTTCTCATGATTGTATACACCTGAATATGAAGTTCAAAGCTCAATGAGGTTACAAAACCAATTTAGTGCTTTAGTAAGTCAGTAAAAAGTAGTTAGGAGTGTTCAAATCACAAAATTGATAAGGGTGCCCATACGTTTTCACCAGTCAAATTTTGTTTAAATGTGGATTGCACATTTTCTGTTAGTACAATAAACCTCATTTCAATCCAGAAATATTACTCAGTCCATCAGTTATTAGATATATGAAACTGAAATAGCTGTTGCAAAAACCCAAATTGTTATAAAGAAAAAAGGTTAACATTAATAGGGGTGCCCAAACTTTTCCATATGACTGTATATTTAATACATATATTTAATATGATTGTAGATATCATTTATATTATCTTGATATGCACTTTGCATTTTCTCTAACATAATTATCTTGAGACTGTGGACTTTCTGTTCCTGGGGCACCACCTGAACAGGATATAAGGGCATACACATACTGGGGCAATTCAGATATCACCCTCTTGCACCATTTATCTGACCTTTTAGGGGTATCGCTGCATTGGCTCCAGAACCCCTGACAAATCCCGGCTATACCTGGGAGGAAACGCGTTGGTACGCTGCCTCTGGACAAAACTGTTTGAGATAAGTTTTTTTTCTTTCCATCTTTTTGGAAGGTTGTCTTTTGTTATGTTTTTGGGACAGTCTTTAAAAAATTTTCAGATAAGTTTTATTGACCTTCCATCTATTTAGATGGTGGTCTTTTGTATATTTTTGTTCTTTTTGATCTGTGCAGGGCTGAACAGGGCTATATAGGGTTTCCCGTCGGTGAGTGGGGGCGCCAGAACCTTTAGGGAGTCATACCGGCCATTGCTCGGTAGGGAGAGTTTTTATTAGGGCTTATTTAGGGCCAGTTTACATTCTAACTCTCCCGCCTGGGTTTTTGTGCTATTACACAGTCTGCAGGATCTAAATTTTTTCTGTTTATTGTGATTAAGATGGTTTTTGACTTTTTAATGTATTTATTAAAAGTTACATTTTAATGGGACATTTTTCTATGGTGTGTTTACACCATACCAATGATGAAAGCAAGGTGCAATGCTCCAGATCAGCAGACCGCCCAAACTTCTGCTTTTATAGAGGTAGTCACCCTTACTGATGAATAATTAATCACAGGCATTTGATTAGTAGTGTGCCATTTACCTTCTTAATATGCCTATGAAAGCAATAAGGATGTACATAATTTTTCACATACTACTTCTGCAATTTGACCTAGTTTAAGGTAAATAATTACATGATGTAATTTGTCATGTGTTCTTAATCGGAGGTTGTATTTACTCAATTTTAAGACCGAAGGGCCAGATGTTTGTTTGCTTCTTTATTACATCCTGACAAGCAACCATAGCATATTTAGATTTTTTTTTCCTCTATGTGCTTTGCGCTGCCATTTATACTACTTATTCTACAATTGATGGTGGGCAAAGAGTTAACCTGAACTGCTACAGCTGGGTCTGCCTAATGCTGCCATTCCAGGAAATGGTGATCTGAACTACAGAAAACCATGAAGGAAGGTAAAGAAAAGGCTACAAAAATAACACCCTGCTGCTTAAATGGGAAACTGAGGCACTGGTTCCCATGAAAAGATGGGCTTGCCAAACCACAGAAAGATAAAACACTGTGCATTTATGAGGCTTTTTGCCGTCCTGTGATCATTTCTGTTATCTCAATGGAAAACAGCAGAATATATGCAAGAGTTAGAAAAACCTCATCAGAAATAGGAACGGGCAACACGTTTGTTGGCAAAAGTATTTGGTATTGTTAAACTAGAACATTTCCAATACGTCAAGAAACATCCTCCCGAAATCAACAGGTATACCAATAATTCAACGTACTAAACTTCAATAAAGGCAAGACATCATACCAATAAGTGGGATAAAGTTAACAAAGATAAGAAAAAAAAAAAAGAAAAAGAAAGTCTGCTACATGAAGGATAAAACAAAAGTTCTCAAATTTTGCTCAAGATTTTGAAACATTTTCAAACTACACATTTGCTTCCCATTCGAAGGCAACCCATGTCTTACTATATGGTTAACTACACTGAACAGCAAGTCAGGGCTATCTGCTAGTAACAATTAACTAGCAACCAGCTAAAGCTTGTACATGGGGGAAAAAAAAGTATTTAGTCAGACACCAATTGTGCAAGGTCTCCCACTTAAAAAGATGAGAGGCGCCTGTAATTCACATCATAGGTAGATCACAACTATGAGAGACAAAATGAGAAAACAAATCCAGAATATCACCTTGTCTGATTTGGCAAAATTTTGTTTTGCAAATTATCGTGGAAAATAAGTATTTGGTCAATAACAAAAGTTCATCTAAATATTTTGTTATATATCCTTTGTTGGCAATGACAGAAGTCAAACATTTTCTGTAAGTCTTCACAAGGTTGGCAAACACTTTGTAGTATGTTGGCCCATTCCTCCATGCAGATCTCCTCTAGAGCAGTGATGTTGTGGGCCTGTCGCTGGGCAACACGGACTTTCAACTCCCAACAAAGTTTTTCAATGGGGTTGAGATCTGGAGACTGGCTAAGCCACTCTAGGACCTTCATATGCTTCTTACAAAGCCCCTCCTTCGTTGCCCTGGTGGTCTGCTTGGGATCATTATGATGAAAGACCAAGCCACGTTTCATCTACAATGCCCTTGCTGATATGAGGTTCGCACTCAAAATCTCACGATACATGGCCCAATTCAATCTTTTATGTATACGGATCAGTCATCCTGGTCCCTTTGCAGAGAAACAGCCCCAAAGCATGATGTTGCCACCCCCACTCTTCACAGTAGGTATGGTGTTCTTTGGATGCAACTCAGCATTCTGTCTCCTCCAAACACGACGAGTTGTGTTTCTACCAAACAGTTCTACTTTGATTTCATCAGACCATATGACATTCTCCCAAGACTCTTCTGGATAATCCAAATGATCTGTAGCAAACTTCAGAAGGGTCCGGATATGTACTGGCTTAAGTAGGGGAACACGTCTGGCACTGCAGGATCTGAGTCCCTGGCAGCGTAGTGCGTTACTGATGGTAGCCTTTGTTACAGTGGTCCAAGATCTATGCAGGTCATTCACTAGGTCCCCCCGTGTGGTTCTGGAATTTTTGCTCACCGTTCTTGTGATCATTTTGATCCCACGGGGTGCGATCTTGCGTGGAGCCCCAGATCAAGGGAGATTATCAGTGGTCTTGTATGTCTTCCATTTTCTTATTATTGTACCCACAGTTGATTTCATGACACCAAGCTGCTTGCCTATTGCAGATTCAGTCTTCTCAGTCTGGTGTCCTTCAACAGCTCTTTGGTCTTCACCACAGTGGAGTTTGGAGTGTGACTGAGGTTGTGGACAGGTGTCTTTTATACTGATGATAAATTCAAATAGGTGCCATTACTACAGGTAATGAGTTGAGGACAGAGGAGCCTCTTAAAGAAGAAGTTACAGGTCTGTGAGAGCCAGAAATCTTGCAGGTTTTTAGATGACTGAAAACTTATTTTTTCACCATAACTTGCAAAATAAATCTTGCCAAATCAGACAAGATGATTTTCTGAATTTATTTTCTCATTTTATCTCTCATAGTTGTGGTCTACCTATGATATCAATTACAAGCCTCTCTCATCTTTTTAAATAGGTGGATGACCAAATTCTTTTTTTCCCCCACTGTAGTTACAAAAGGTGCCTATAACCACTTCCTGCCAAAGCTGGTTCTTCCCTTTCTGAGCGGATCAAATTCTTCTAATCATACATGTCTCACACGCTTTATGGGGTAATATCTTTGGAAAGCCTCTATATATCTGAGTAATCGAGACTTTTTTGGGAACGCATTGAATTTTCGTGTATGTTCATAATAAATTTAGGTGGATATGATTTGCATTTATGAGACCAATTTGACAACTTTAGTTTAAAAAAAAAAAAAAAAATTATGCCCAGATATTTTAACTTATGTGTGGTGTCACTAACATTTGTCATTTGTCCTAACGTCTGCATCATTTTTTTTAAAAACAGTTTGTTAGGATGTTTGTAGGGTGAAAAGTTTAGCAGCCATTTTTCAATGAAAACTTTGGTTTTTTTTAAATGACTTTAGTACAGTAGTTTTCTGTCAGACAGGCCTCTCATCAAGTCCTTTTTAAAAACTGCACTGCTCAAGGTATTTAAAACAATAGTTAGGGAGTTTGTTAATCCTGCACGTGCTTCACAGAAATAAGTGGAAAGTGTAATGAAAAGTTACACAATTGTTACTTTAGACTCAAATTTTTTAATTACAAGGGTAATAGACAGTGGCATCACTAGAATAGAGATGATTGATTGTTCACTGGAAAGCCAGATCTGCAGGCAAGAAGTTCAGAGTTAAGGCCCCGTCACACTAAGCAACATCGCTAGCAACATCGCTGCTAACGAACAACTTTTGTGACGTAGCAGCGATGTTGCTAGTGATGTCGCTGTGTGTGACATCCAGCAACAACCTGGCCCCTGATGTGAGGTCGTTGGTTGTTGCTGAATGTCCAGGGCCATTTTTTAGTTGTTGCTGTCCCGCTGTGAAGCACAGATCGCTGTGTGTGACAGCGAGAGAGCAACAACTGAATGTGCAGGCAGCAGGAGCCGGCTTCTGCGGAGGCTGGTAACCACAGTAAACATCGGGTAACCAAGAAGCCCTGTCCTTGGTTACCCGATATTTACCTTTGTTACCAGCCTCCGCCGCTCTCACTGTCAGTGCCGGCTCCTGCTCTGTACACATGTAGCTGCAGGACACATCGGGTTAATTAACCCGATGTGTGCTGTAGCTAGGAGAGCAGGGAGCCAGCGCTAAGCATTGTGCGCTGCTCCCTGCAGCTGCACCCTGTACTCTATACCCTATATATGTACCCTGTGCAGCTGCACCCGGTGTGCGCTGCTCCCTGCTCTGTGCACATTTAGCTGCAGCACACATCAGGTAATTAACCCGATGTGTGCTGTAACTAGGAGAGCAGGGAGCCAGCGCTCAGTGTGCGCTGCTCCCTGCTCTCTGCACGTGTAGCTGCGTGCGCTGGTAACCAAGGTAAATATCGGGTTGGTTACCCGATATTTACCTTAGTTACCAAGCGCAGCATCTTCCATGCGGCGCTGGTGGCTGGTCACTGGTTGCTGGTGAGCTCACCAGCAACTCGTGTAGCGACGCTCCAGCGATCCCTGCCAGGTCAGGTTGCTGGTGGGATCGCTGGAGCGTCGCAGTGTGACATCTCACCAGCAACCTCCTAGCAACTTACCAGCGATCCCTATCGTTGTTGGGATCGCTGGTAAGTTGTTTAGTGTGACTGGACCTTTAGAGCCACAATTCTTCATTTACCGCAACAATGAAGTTTATCAGCATAAACAAGATGCCAATAGAGTTCAGTCCCGTGATAGAGCAAGAATACACAAGCTCCCTGCTTTATCACTCTCCTTATAGGCCACAGACTGCTATAAGGGTACAGTCACACTTTAGCGACGCTCCAGCGATCCCACCAGCGATCTGACCTGGTCAGGATCGCTGGTGCGTCGCTACATGGTCGCTGGTGAGCTGTCAATCAGGCAGATCTCACCAGTGACCAGCCCCCAGCGACGCGTGGAAGCGATGCTGCGCTTGGTAACTGAGGTAAATATCGGGTAACCAAGCGCTTGGTTACCCAATATTTACCTTTGTTACCAACACAGGTAAATATTGGGTAACCAAGCGCTTGGTTACCCGATATTTACCTTTGTTACCAACACACCGCTTAGTGCTGGCTCCCTGCACTCCTAGCCAGAGTACACGTCGGGTTAATATTTAAACTGCTTTGCTTATTTACCAGATGTGTACTTCGGCTACTTGTGCAGGGAGCCGGCACTGACAGCATGAGAGCGGCGTACGCTGGTAACCAAGGTAAATATCGGGTAACCAAGCAAAGGGCTTCGCTTGGTTACACGATATTTACCTTGGTTACAGTTTACCGCAGGCTGCCAGACGCCGGCTACTTGCTCCCTGCACATTCAGATCATTGCTCTCTCGCTGTCAAACACAGCGATGTGTGCTTCACAGCGGGAGATCAGTGTGTAACGAGCAGCGATCTCACAGCAGGGGCCAGATTGCTGCTCAGTGTCTCACACAGCGAGATTGCTAATGAGGTCACTGGTGCGTCACAAAAACCGTGACTCAGCAGCGATCTCGCTAGTGATCTCGCTATGTGAGAAGTACCCCTAAGGCTGCAACTTCTAAGACATCAGTGTGGGTGAGGACATTACAGCATTGTATCACTTGCTGTACAGAGAAAAAAAAAGGATCTAGAGGCTGCAATGGATGGGAAATCAGGATTGGGGAAGTAAAAGCTTTGATTATTTTTATTACTATGGGGGCACCACACTATGTGGGGGTTCAGTGGTCATCATAACGTGTGGGTGGCTGTAGGGACATCATTGTTTTGGGAGCAATGTGGCAGCATCATACTTTGTGGTGGCACTGTTGATAGCAGTGTACGTGTGTGATACTGTAGGACATCATACTGCGTATGTGGTGCATCAAACTATGGTGGATACAAGATATTGTAATGGTTGAGAACATAAAGGGCCTTCACTATGGGCAAAATTATTGCATATGTGCTATGTAATATATGTCCCTCCCTCAGTATTGAAAAGTTATAAGGTAGGCCCTTTTACAAATATGTAGGTGGTGTCACCACACATAGGTCATTTTTTTCTTTTTTTTTTGAGAGGTGGGAAAGATACACAATTCGAACAATGTTACAGAGCCCTGTGATTTATACGCATACCCCTGCTCAGGGTCATTATTAATTTTGAAGGGTGCACTCAAGTGACCAGATTTGTCTTAAATAGGAGTGTTAGTTTTAAGGGGGCACTCAGATTTTAATTCTCTTTGGGGGACATTGTTACTTTAACAGGAAACTCAGGGGCTGTTAGTTGAAAAGGAAGCTTGGAAAATTATAACCGTCAAACGAGGCATTATTAATGTCCGGAGACAAAAAGCGAGCCTTTATGCTGCCAGAGAGTTCCTTCTAGGTAACACAGTGGAGGCATTATTGCTTTCTATGGGGCACCGTGTTAGAAATACTTTTGCTGTATACTTGGAGAATTGAGTAGTGGTAATAATGGACATCTTGTAGTGAAGAAACCGCTCCACCCCCCCACCCCCACCCACACACACACACACAAGTTACCACATATCACAAACTACACCCACTCAGTTAATTAATCTACTGGTCTATTGAGCATGTATACAAGTGTTTGACAAGATATGATTCCATTGAGCCATAACTAAGGAGAAGAAAAAAAAAAACATTTTTATCACTGAACCGTTTTAGCCCCTGGATTTGTTTAAAGGGAACCTGTCATCAGAAATTTGGCTTTCAACCTAAAAGTTTCCCCCTCTGCAGCTCCTGGGCTGCATTCTAGCAAGGTTTCTATACTTTTTGTGGCCCCTTTTAAACCAAAATAAATACTTTATAAAACTGTACCTTTCGGTTTGAAAATCTTGTAAATCGTCCATGGGGGCGGGCTGTGTGGCGTCCGTTGCTGTATCTTACGCCGTCCCCCATGCTCCAAATCATCCCTCATAACGCCACCCACTGCGCCCGAGGTCCCGTGCACGCCGGGACACCTAGTGACGTGGTTGCACGCACGAGAGTATGGGCGGCGCTGTGATTGCATCGCAAGTGCCCGCCCATACTCTCGTGGCCGCGCTCTCCCCTCTGTACGTTGCTCAGATCCTCCGCTTCTCCTGCAGTGGCCTGCTCCGCTCCTCCCATCTATTTCCTGCTGCAGGGTACGATGGGAAGGAGGTGACGTCGGGCCGGCACAGAACGCTGGAGGCAGTGGGGAAAGGGCGGGCATGAGAGTATGGGCGGGCACTTGCGATGCAATCACAGCACCGCCCATACTCTCATGCCTGCGACCACGTCACTAGGTGTCCCGGCGTGCACGGGACCTCGGGCGCAGTGGGCGGCGTTATGAGGGATGATTTGGAGCATGGAGGACGGCGTAAGATAAAGCAACGGACGCCACACGGCCCGCCCCCATGGACGATTTACAAGATTTTCAAACCGAAAGGTACAATTTTATAAAGTATTTATTTTGGTTTAAAAGGGGTCACAAAAAGTATAGAAACCTTGCTAGAATGCAGCCCACGAGCTGCAGAGGGGGAAACTTTTAGGTTGAAAGCCAAATTTCTGATGACAGGTTCCCTTTAAGAATTTATCCTGAAAGTGGTAGTCCCTCATACATGGTCAGGCACAAAGCACGACTCTGAAGAAAGCAACCATACTTGACTTATTCACACTGATGTCACTGACACAAATTAAGGTTTTAATACTACAGTAGGACCATCCTGATGGGTACACCTTGTCGCGGTGGGGTGGCTTTTACGCTTTTTGATCAGTGTTAACCGAGTACTTTGTTAGTTACATGTACTACTACTATTTACTTACTATAGGGTATATGGTCATTTTGGGGTTTTCTCTTGGGCTTTGTCTGTGAAATAGCCACAGTGTGAAGGTGGACTACTTGACTTTTGAAACAGATGTTCCTGGAATAGTTTGTGGGCACTTTTTGCAGAGTCCCTGTGGTGTCAAATTCAGAAACACCCTTCGAGTGACATCATTTTGGAAATTACATTCCTTTGAGAATTTATCTGAGTGTAGCAACTTTTTACTCATTAAGCGTTTCCCAGAAATGAGCAATTGGAGTTTCAGAAAGGCCTTATGCTTCTGGAGACTCACACCCCGTAAATTCAGTGGTTTCTCTGTGCTACAGCAATGCTATACACTGACGCTAACTGATGTTTAGGTATAATGTGGATCTCAGGAGGAAGGGGGGCATTTGGGAGAGCAGATTTTTCTGGATTTGTTTAGAATTTTTTTTCAATGCAGCTCCCCATGCTGTAAAAGAAGCTTTATTCTTCAGGTCAGTACAATTACAGTATATTTATAATACACACACACACACACACACACACACACACACACACCATAAACTGTATATATACACACACAAATCTATACACACATTATATACAGTACAGACCAAAAGTTTGGACACACCTCATTCAAAGAGTTTTCTTAATCTTCATGACTCTGAAAATTGTAGATTCACATTGAAGGCATCAAAACTATGAATTAACACATGTGGAATGAAATACTTAATAAAAAAGTGTGAAACAGCTGAAAATACGTATTATATTCTAGGTTCTTTAAAGTAGCCACCTTTTGCTTTGATTACTGCTTTGCACACTCTTGGCATTCTCTTGATGAGCTTCAAGAGGTAGTCACTGGAAAAGGTTTTCACTTCACAGTTGTGCCCTGTCAGGTTAAATAAGTGGGATTTCTTGCCTTATAAATGGGATTGGGACCATCAGTTATGTTGTGCAGAAGTCTGGTGGATACATAGCTGATAGTGCTACTGAATAGACTGTTAGAATTTGTATTATGGCAAGAAAAAAGCACCTAAGTAAAGAGAAACGAGTGGCCATCATTACTTTAAGAAATGAAGGTCAGTCAGTCCGAAAAATTGGGAAAACTTTGATAGTGTCCCCCAGTGCAGTGGCAAAAACCATCAAACGCTACAAAAACTGGTTCACATGAGGACTGCCCCAGGAAAGGAAGACCAAGAGTCACCTCTGCTGCAGAGGATAAGTTTATCTGAGTCACCAGCCTCAGAAATCGCAGGTTAACAGCAGCTCAGATTAGAGACCAGGTCAATGCCACACAGAGTTCTAGCAGCAGACACATCTCTAGAACAACTGTTAAGAGGAGACTTTGTGCAGCAGGCCTTCATGGTAAAATAGCTGCTAGGAAACCACTGCTAAGGACAGAAAACAAGCAGAAGAGACTTGTTTAGGCTAAAGAACACAAGGAATGGACATTAGACCAGTGGAAATCTGTGCTTTGGTCTGATGAGTCCAAATTTGAGATCTTTGGATCCAACCACCGTGTCTTTGTGTGACGCAAAAAAGGTGAACGGATGGACTCTACATGCCTGGTTCCCACCGTGAAGCATGGAGAAGGTGGTGTGATGGTGTGGAGGTGCTTTGCTGGTGACATTGTTGGGGATTTATTCAAAATTGAAGGCATACTGAACCAGAATGGCTACCACAGCATCTTGCAGCGGCATGCTATTCCATCCCATTTGCGTTTAGTTGGACCATCATTTATTTTTCAACAGGACAATGATCCCAAACACACCTCCAGGCTGTGTAAGGGCTATTTGACTAAGAAGAAGAGTGATTGGGTGCTCGCCAGATGACCTGGCCTCCACAGTCAGCTGGCCGGAACTCCATCGAGATGGTTTGGGGTGAGCTGGACCGCAGAGTGAAGGCAAAAGGGCCAACAAGTACTAAGCATCTTTGGAAACTCCTTCAAAACTGTTGGAAGACCATTTCCAGTGACTACCTCTTGAAGCTCATCAAGAGAATGCCAAGAGTATGCAAAGCAGTAATCAAAGCAAAAGGTGGCTACTTTGAAGAACCTATAATAAGACATTTTCAGTTGTTTCACATTTTTTTGTCATGTATTTCATTCTGCATGTATTAATTCATAGTTTTGATGCCTTCAAAGTGAACCTGCAATTTTCAGAGTCATGAAAATAAAGAAAACTCTTTGAATGAGGTGTGTCTAAACGTTTGGTCTGTGCTGTATTTTTACATATATATATATATATATATATATATATATATATATATATACACACACACACACATTATATATATATATATATATATATATATATATATATATATATATATATATATATATATATATATATATATATATTAAATATTATTACTACTTTAGCACAATATGAACAATTTATGTTTAATTCAACTTTTTTTGTGATGAAAAGTGTTTTGCTGTAGATGTTTTTCTATGTATAACCAGGCCGCAGCCAATGAGAAAAAAATGGGGAAATGGGGGAGTACAGTTTCATAAACAGAAAAGGGAACCCCAATAAAATATAACTTTTATTCTTAATACTAAAAAAGTCAGAGACCAAATTCACAGACAAGATGCTAGGAGGGAGGATGATCACACAGACTGGCCCTAAATCAGCCCTAGTCGGCCCCTCCCTACCTAGCAATGGAGGGTGTTATATTTTATTGGGGTTCCCTTTTCTGTTTTTGTAGATTTTTTTTCACCAGTGTAGTGTTTATATAAAACTTTGATACCAAATGAGTG
The DNA here is from genome assembly GCF_048569485.1 of Anomaloglossus baeobatrachus. Taxonomy (NCBI): domain Eukaryota; kingdom Metazoa; phylum Chordata; class Amphibia; order Anura; family Aromobatidae; genus Anomaloglossus; species Anomaloglossus baeobatrachus. The sequence continues at coordinate 434,460,964 of NC_134355.1, read as the reverse complement.
GTTTGTTTAAATTGCATTTTTATTGGTGAGAATTTGAGATTTTTTTTTTCCCCATTATTTATTTTGTGTTTTACTTTGTCTTTATTTGAGACTGAAACCACTGATTAGATAAGTGAAAGCCCAATACCCTATTTATATATAATTCATGCTGGGTATTAGACTTGTCAGCGTTGCACTAAAAGGAGGCCTGTTAGATCTTGACATGAGCAGGGTCTAACAGGTTACCGACCCAGGGATCCATCTTTGTCATCTGGTTGCCACAAACATCAAACTCCACATCAGGGGGTTACAGATGTCGTAGTGAGAGGAAGGGCGTTTCCTCTCACAACCCTTTAAGTGCCGCAGTCTCCCTTGAACGTAATCTCTAAAGAATTAAACAGCCACGGACTGAGCCGGCACAAGCTATTATTGCCGGAGCTCAGCTGTAAGTTAATTGGCGCTCCTCTGGTAATGCCATTGGGCACAGTGCCTATGCCTGCTTGATAACCTATGTACCACTAACACATAGGTTGGTAAATCAGTTTATGGCACACTACCTCAAAAATGACCTGGTGATCTGGAGTTTGGAGTGCTTGCACAAGAGGAACGCTTTGGGCAAAAAAAAAAAAAAAGACTATGCTCATTAAAAAGGTGTTTGTTACCCAGTCCAGTACTATTAATTGTACACTTAGCTCTGTAGCCAGCTTATTTACATGGAAAGCAGATATGTGTACCCCATGAATAGAAGAACAATACAGGAACTCTGAATCCACATTAGCCAGTATCATATTACATGGAAAGCTTATGCAGGGAGTGCAAGGATTCAACCAAAATCTAACAAACGCTAATGTTTATAGGCCCCTTTACACACAAACTTTCTAGCAATCCCACCAGCGATCCCAACCTGGCCGGGATCGCTACAAAGTCTCTGGTGAGCTGTCAAACAGGCAAACCTGGCCAACGACGCAACAGCGATCCGGACCTGCAGATCGACCTAGCTAGTCATTGGGGACGTTGTAAAGCAGCTTTTTGAAAGGGAAGTCGCTAACGAAGTCGCTGTAAAGTCCACCTTTACACACTAAAACTTTGCTGCACAGCGGGAAACAAAGGACCAAAGAATGGTCCTGAACGATTTGTAGCGATCACAACTTCACAGCAGGGGCCAGGTCGCTGATGTGTTTCACACACTGCAATGTCGCTGGGGAGGTCGCTATTACGTCACAAAACCGGTGACGTTACAGCGATGTCGTTTGCGATGTTGCAGTGTGTAAAGCCACCTTAAGAGAAGAGGTAAGGTCTGCATAGGGGGGAAAAAAAGAGGAGTATGATGATTAATTTACTTATGTGATAAATGGAATCACAGGTGTCTGGAAACTGCTAATCTCCATCTTCCTATGGCAAGTACAAAGCATCACACGATAATACAATCTGCACCCCAATTTCTGTAATGAATGAAATATTAGGCAAGCTTATCTTTGTACTATTGGAAGTATGTTTTAAATTATTCCAAACTTCTTTCTGCAGAATGGAATATGAAGCAAAAGTCCAGCTCACCAAAAAAAACATTCTGACCGAAGCATGGATAGTAGTACTGCCCAAACAACCAAAACTGAAAGCAAGGAGGAGACATCCAGTTTCACAAAGCATAAAAATCGGTCATGGCTATGACACGACTAAAAGGTGCTGGAAGCACCAGAAACGGGTCTGTTTTGTGTATTGCTCTAAACCTATATGGATGTTATTTGGAATGTTAACATGTAACAGTAAGGCTATGTGCGCACGTGTGCGCTCTGCACCGCACCTAAAAGGTGCGCTTCAGAGCGCAGCTGAAAAGCTCCGTTCTGAAGCGAATGGTGCCGGCAGAGAACATGCGCTCTGCATGCAGCTCCTGCCATGGACAGAGCAGGGGCTGCCAGCAAAGCGCACGGAAGAAGTGACATGCCCCTTCTTAGAACGCGTGCTTCGGGCAGCAGCCGAAGCGCTGCGCTCTAAGACGCCACGTGCGCACGGCTCCTGCATAATCTCCATAGATTATGCAGGGGACGCAGGACGCATGCAGTTACGCTGCGTTACTGCATGTAATACGCACACGTGCGCACATAGCCTAAAGATGTTTATGTTCAGAGATTTTCAAGATGCACCCTATATGAACCTGACATCGCACATACTTTTCAGTTTAAAATAAAATAAAAAAGGAAACACCAACAACATTCCCGTTTAAGGCTATGTGCGCACGCTGCAGATTTACCGTGGATTTGCTGCAGAAAATGTTTAACATTTCTGCAGTCAATCCCCAGGAAAACCTATGGGTATACCTGCGGATTTACCCGCGGAATTTTCGCTGCGGAATTAATGTGCATGTCACTTCTTTTCTGCAGGTACCTGTGGTTTTTGCCATAGAGAATGGTAAAAAACTGCCGGGACCAACCTGCGGAAAAACCGCAGCAAAAGCGTGGCAAAAAAACGCAGCAAATCACGGCAAAAACTGCACCCGCGGTGCAGTATTCTGCCAGAGGGTGCGGATTTTTCTTAAGAAAAGTCCATTTTCTAGTGCGCACACAGCCTTAGAGGATTACTTGTCTGCATAATGCATAAAAAGACAAATCAAAAACTGAAGCATTCTAGTACTCAAAAATAATAACACCCAAAAGTACTATGGAGTTTGTACTAACAATGGTGATTATTTCCTATTCAAAAAGTTTGTTCTGCTCATGACCCATATGGTATACTATTTACAACAGAATTTTACTATTTATATGTAGATCAAATTTTGTTTGTTTGTAGTAGTAATGTGCATTATATATTATTTTGTGGTATTAAAATGGATTGGATGCCCCTCTACCTTTCACAGGCCAAGGGTAGATTTTAGGCACCATCAGTCTTCATTTAAGCTCCTCCACATGGGTGACTGGGGAGACTGGAAGAGATATTGTGGCAACAAGTTTTCAAACAACTTCTACATTTGGTTGGGATATCTAAAACACTGGACATATTGCCCCTTGTGTAAAACTTTAAGGGAGGACATAATGGTAAGCAATTTTGTTGGGTTGTCTTTGTATGGTTAACTTTAATGGGGGGGGATAAATAACTTTACAAATGCCTGATAATATTTTGTAAACTAGTCTCCAAAGTACAAAGATCTCAGAGTTTTAAGCACTACCTGTTACTTCCTGATAGTGGCGCCCAGTGCACGTAGCAAAACACTAACATATTAGCCAGCAATATCAGGTCAAGTCATACAAGCAATGCAATGACTTTTACAGCCGGATACAGCAAATTTAAAACGAAATTTCAAAATATGCATATATAGACCTATGTGCGCTCTGGTGAGAGATTCCCTTTCAGAAATGTAACCACATCAGCCAGAATTTACTGCTGCCCTGAAAAGGCTTCATAACATTTACAATACATTGCAATTAATAAAGTTATTTTTTTAAAATTCTTAATAAAAATAAAACCATGAAATATCACATCCATAAAAGTGCAAACTAGTAAAAATTAGTTTATCATGGTTTGAAAAAAATAAATAGAACCACCAGAAGAATTGTTAATTTTTGGTCGGAAGTGAACACTTTTAGAAAGGTAGGTTGGGACATTTTAGGATTCGACAGATACTCAAACATGTAAAATATTAAGTGTGTAATGAATGCACTGTCCTCACTGTTAGGATTCCACTGTTTCCACCCTTGTCACATGACTGTACATTTTCCATACACAGCCTCAAGTACTAACTAGGTTGTGAGGATTCCACGTTAGAGGACCTATCAAATTCTATAAATGTCCCAGCCAACCCATTGAATATCACCAAGTGTGACAATATGATGGCTATCAAAGTTATTAACTATAGATCAACATAAAAAAAAATTCTATAATGTTCCGAAAATATCTAATGTTCTATAAAAATATACTAATTCATATATTTATCCTTGTCTTTCTAAAATAAGAAGCTGCAATTCCAGAGATCACAACTTTCACAAGTTTAAGACAACAAAAGCACAAGTTACAGAGGAGAGGTCAGAAGAGACACAGAATCCCTCACCGCAGAGAAAAAGCCAGGGAAACTGCTGGATATGGTGTCAGGGGGGCTCCAAGTTCAGCTAGAGTGCAGCATTCAGGTCAAGTATACGCAATGCTATGGAGCAGAACTCCGGAGCAGAATTTAAGGTACTGGGGAAAATGGTATAACTGGAAATGTTTCAGACGATGCAAAGGGTTAAGTTGCCTAGTGAGCAAAAATATGTGTAATCATTTGTATGCTGGCATTTCCACACATTTGGTTAAACTCCAATGCTTCTATTAATGATAAATGTATTAATATCACCTGACAAGGGGTAAAAGTTCCAGTTACGTCACCCATTTTTTCAATGGGTAGAGGAGGGGGTGAACACATGACAGGTAAACCAACAACGTGGGAGAACTTAACAGTTGCATGTGTAAGACATCGTAAGCGTTAGCTCATGGATGGAACACGGCAGCCTTCATTGCCATATACAACTCTAGACTTGTTCCCATGAGCTCATCCTTGGCACGCGACAGGTGAACATTGTACACAAGCTTAAAGGTTTAACGAGCTCTTCACTAACACAAAGGGCAATATTTATCAATCAAGTGCACATGCAGAGCTCTCATCAGCACAAACGGCAGCAGAACACAAGCGCCCCCAGGCCACGTCCATGTGCTGGAACTGTAGGTGAAGCCTGCTGCACAAAATGTGGCTTACAGACTACAGAGAAAGTTATTTTTAGAATAATAAAGTCAATCTGATTACTAAAACATAAATTACTTGAATGTAACACTGCAAATGAGTGTTCACTAGAAGGTAATATTCAGGGGAAGCCACGCACTCCTGCTGCATTCCATTTCTTCCAGTCCCTTTCCTCCACCAGCAAAATCTGCCTAGGCTCTGAAGTGAATACAACTAATATTTCTCAGCGTTACCATGTCTTAACGATAATCTAACTTAATATCTAAACAAAAAAATGTGTCTCTTTAAACCGCGTGTATGAAAAAATAATGAAAATGTGTGATGTGATCTTAAATAAAAAAAATAAAATAAAATACAGCATTAACACATGCTATATTTGACAGACTGGTCCCCCCCCCTTAACATGCTGTATACCCCCCTTAACTAACATGCTGTATAAATTTGGCATCAATTACGCCAGCACAACTTTTATAGGTGCAATATATCAAATATGCAGAGGCAGAGTTAAAACAAACATTAATGTGGCGAAAAGTATTGGCAAATGCAATTATATACTGACTGAAGTGAACATGCGAGAGGTGGCAAGAGCTTTAAATGCGTTATACCATGGAAGAGGCCCACGTCTGCATTGGGTTTTACAATAGTCTGTAGTAAGCTGAAATTTTGCATTTTGCCCTTATTTTTAATAGTTCCTTTCACTGCCCCCACAGACCACTCTCTGTAACAGCGGCAATCACACAGTTTCTAGAGCCCAAGCTAGAAAGTCAATAGGCAGGACCATAGTTCGTACTGGGCAATAACCCAGTGTCCCAAATTCAAAAGGTCCCCCTGTGTAATGTTCCCTTGTACAGCTTGTGCAGAGTGCCAATGGTGCAGTGCAGCTGTTCATTTCTGTGCACAGTCCTTTATCTCTCATAAAATTTAGGCTGCTTTCACAGTACATGTTTTTAACATGCGTCATGAACGGTTTTTTGCTGTAAAAGTGGATCCTGTTTTTACAAAGAAAAACGCATGTGTTATTTTGCAGGATCCTGTCACTTGAAGTTTGTGGGCGGGTATTGAAGTCATGTGATCGGGAGTAAGGGGAACTGAACGTGAGACTGGGAGCCGGCATCTGAAAGCTGCAGACACTGGTAACCAAGGTAAACATTGGGTAACTAAGCGAAATGCCTTGCTTGGATACCCGATATTTACCTTGGTTACGAGCGTCCGCCGCTCTCAGGTGGGGGAGAGAGAGAGAGAGAGAGAGAAAGGGGAAGAGAGAAAGGGGAAGAGAGGGAGGGGAAGAGAGGGAGGGGGAGAGAGGGACTGATCACACCAGGCTGGTTTCTGGGCATGCTCAGTAGAGCAAGCAGGATCCTGTCTATCAGCATGCCAGCGTTCACATGCGTTTGCGTGCAGTATAGTCAGGATCCAGTGAAAAACAGTATTTGGACACAGCTCAAAAACGCTACAAGTAGCGTTGTTGAAAAAAGTTAAAAAACTGCAAGTCACACGCAAACGCATGTTGACGCGAGTCCATTGCAAAAGCATTGAAATGAAAACGCATTTGCACTGGATCCGTTTTTGCGTTAAAAAACGTTCATGACACATGTTAAAAAACCGTAGTGTGAAAGCAGCCTTATCTTCATGATCAGTAGAGGGTAGAAACAGGAAGCTGAACAATCAGTAAGTGTATAGATGGGGTCAGTCTTTAAAATTTAGGAAGGACTTTGGGGAAGACTGGGTGAGAGGGAAAGTACCCCAGTTAGCAGTGGACAACAGATGAGGAGGATCTCAAAAAGCAGTGCAAAAATGTGGAGAACCCTGAAATGCGTAAGAGGGGGAGAACTCCAATGAGCTGTGCATAAGATGGTGAGGACCACAAAGAGCAGTGCCTAAAATGGCAAGGACCCCAAATTAGTGCATAAGAGTAAGAGAGGGAGGACCCCAAAGAGCAGTGAATAAGAGATACTGAGGACCACAAAGAGCAATGCATAAGAGATGGCGAGGACCACAAAGCAGTCTGAAAGAGAGAGTGAGGACCCCAAAGAGCAGTGTGTAAGAGGGGTAGGACCCCAGTGATCAGTGTGTAAGAGATGAATAGGACCCCAAAAGCAATGCATAAGAGATGAAGAATGAAATTTGAGAGCACCTCTCCCACACTGAGATCACCATCAGCACATCAAAACACGAACTGCAGAAAATAAGAAGAGACGATACATTTGAAAACACCTAAAAAAACGGATGGTTAAAAATGCATTAAGAACACCACTTATGATACAGTGCTGAGGATTATACTCCATGAATCACTGAAATAAACAGTACAGGGTGACAATGAAATGGTGAAATCACAATACCAAAAAAATCTTGTAACAAAACTGATGAGTGTTCATACTTGTACTTCGCCCTTGAGAAAGCCACATCTCAGTGGCGATACACGTTAGACTTTATCCCCATTATCCCTCCACACAGCTCTCAATCGTTCAGGTTTGGTATAGGACTCTGTTGCAGCATTATAATAATATTTATTTTTATATAGCACTAACAGTCCACAGCGCTTTGAATACATCAACACTGTCCCCATTGGGGCTCACAATCTAGAGTCCCTATCTGTATGTCTTTGTAGTGTGGGAGGAAACCGGAGAATTCTGAGGATACCCATGCAAACACGGGGAGAACATACAAACTCCTTGCAGTTGTCGTCCTTAGGGTATGTGCGCACGTTGCGTACTAGCCCAGCACCGTAAAAGGTGCGCTTCAGAGCGCAGCTGAAAAGCTGCGTTCTGAAGCGCATGGTGCCGGCGAGAACGTGCGCTCTGCCTGCAGCTCCTGCCATAGACAGAGCAGGGGCTGCCGGGAAAGCGCACGGAAGAAGTGACATGTCACTTCTTTTTGCGCAGCGCTTCGGCAGTAGCCGAAGCGCTGCGCTCTAAAATGCCACGTGCGCACGGCCCCTGCACAATCTCCATAGACTGTGCAGGGGACGCAGGACGCATGCAGTTACGCTGCGCTACAAAGCGCAGCGTAACTGCATGAATTTACGCAACGTGCGCACATAGCCTTAGAGGGATTTGAACCCAGGACCCCAGTGCTGCAATCCAACAATGCCACCTGAGTTATTCACCGCTCTGCATTTATTTTCAGCTTTCATTGTTTGGCCCATCCTTAGCTGTATTTATTGCATATGTTTGCATAATGTTATAGTATTTATTCTTTGGTGGTGCCAGCAGTTGTGTTTTCATGCTTTGATGTTCAGTATTCGGGGCCTACATGTCTGCACACTCTCATTATCAACTTTATTACAAGACTTTTTTGGCATTGTGATTTCACTATCTCATTTTCACCCTGTACCATTCATTTCAGTTGCGTTTCATGTAATCCTCAACACTGTATCATGAGTGTTCTGGATACATTTTTAGCAGTCTGGCTATTTAAGTATTTTATGTATATTGTTGGCTCTTTGCTTGTCATATGTAATAAAATGTGATACTTTTTTGGTGATCCCCTTTGCTTGGCACATTTCTTCTCATTTTTTGCAGAGATGGAGAAGACTGCAAAGTAGTGTATAAGAGATGACCCCAAAGAGAAGGGCGTAAGAGATGGGGAGGACTACAAAGCAGTGCGAGACAGAGGACCACAAAGCAGTGCGAGACAGAGGACCACAAAACAGTGCGAGACAGAGGACCACAAAGCAGTGCGAGACAGAGGACCACAAAGCAGTGCGAGACAGAGGACCACAAAGCAGCGCGAGACAGAGGACCACAAAGCAGCGCGAGACAGAGGACCACAAAGCAGCGCGAGACAGAGGACCACAAAGCAGCGCGAGACAGAGGACCACAAAGCAGTGCGAGACAGAGGACCACAAAGCAGTGCGAGACAGAGGACCACAAAGCAGTGCGAGACAGAGGACCACAAAGCAGCGCGAGACAGAGGACCACAAAGCAGCGCGAGACAGAGGACCACAAAGCAGCGCGAGACAGAGGACCACAAAGCAGTGCGAGACAGAGGACCACAAAGCAGTGCGAGACAGAGGACCACAAAGCAGTGCGAGACAGAGGACCACAAAGCAGTGCGAGACAGAGGACCACAAAGCAGTGCGAGACAGAGGACCACAAAGCAGCGCGAGACAGAGGACCACAAAGCAGCGCGAGACAGAGGACCACAAAGCAGTGCGAGACAGAGGACCACAAAGCAGTGCGAGACAGAGGACCACAAAGCAGTGCGAGACAGAGGACCACAAAGCAGTGCGAGACAGAGGACCACAAAGCAGTGCTAGAGAGATGGGGGACTCCAAAGAGCAGTGCATAAGCGATGGGGAGGACTGCAAAGTAATGAGTGAGAGATGGAGGACCCCAAAGAGCAGTGTGCAAGAGATGGAGAGAACCCAGGTGATAAGTGTGTAAGATATTTGAGAACCCCAAAGAGCAGTGCGTAAGATGGAGAGGACCACCAGTGAGCCATGCTTAAGAGTGGGGTGGCCCCCATTTAAATTTCTATAGACCAATTCATTTTTTTTGAGTTTTCGTTTTTTCCTTACCTTCTTCAAAGTGCCATAACTTTTTCTTCAACATAAATATAAGACTGTTTTTTGTTTGTTTTTTTTTTGTTTTTTTTGCAGGACAACCTGCAGCTTTCAAGCATTCCATTCATTTTGCCATACATTGTACTTTAAAGGGAACCTGTCAGGTGTAATATGGACCCAGAAACACGAGCAGTTCTGAGTACATGTTGCTAATCCCTGCCTAACCGTCCCTGTACTAGAACTAGGGACTAGGTACTAGTCCCCTGGGCATTAGTTCCCCTTGCCAGTCGGCTCCATTAGCAGGTTAGTATGCCCCTGTGGGTGTGCTAACATGCTAATGAATGTGCAGCGTCACAGGATGATCTCTCTCACCTCTCCACCGCCATCGTGTCTGACGGGGGATTTCGGCTCAGTGCGCATGATCCCGGAGTCTGAAAATCATGGTGTCCAATAAAGCTGACTTTTGTGATGGAAAAGTCTTTAGTGACAAACAGCAATGTCTTGCCAATGCGTTGTATTACCCAATTAAGAAGAAACTGTTTCTAGGACCCTCTGTTCCCTACTTACTAGCTACAAAGGCTAAGAATGATTACAGATTCTGAGACACACAACTTGTTGCAGTAATTGGGGTTACTGTGGCAGCAACAGGCACACGATAGAGGAAAGCAGTGTGAATAGCATTCATATCTTTGGCAAAACTAGTTCGGGTCGAAATGTGAGGACACAGACGTCTTGGCAGCAAGCTCTGTAGATATACGTAGTATTCATGGCGTTCAGGGCCAAAGATGGAAAAAGTTAACTCCAAGCAGATATGATGTGGTCTTTGAGTCAATATATTTAAGAGGTTTTCATGGAATGATATCCATTACCTATCCACGGAATTCATACACATCCATTACTTGAATTTTTAAATTTCACACAACATATTCCATACAATATTGAAACTTGCTAGCAAAGCACTTCACAGGCTACAACTAAGAACCATTGGATGGTCACACAGTGTACACATTTCTTGATGTCTTGATCATGGACTTATGGAAGGATACTTGTGTAGAAAATAAATATCTGATCGATGGCAGCCACTTTGAGTACTAGAACATGTGATTCCATTAAATGTCTATGGACTAAGGAAGACCACAGAGATCAGAGCTTGGCCATTTTCTGCCAGCCTTATGTATACGATCATGCCGATCAATCCTATCCTCGGTCACACGAGAAGGTCGAACTGTGGCTCAGAACCCATTCTAGTGACTGATGGGGGTCCCTGTACTTCCTGGATCCCTTGTTTCTTCTACTCACACAAGATGGTCACCTTTGCCAAGTTCAATGTAACAACAATGTGTATTGAGTTTAAGAATTCTTCTGCCATCTAGTGTAGAAATGTCAGACCGCAGCGGCCTTGTGATTTGACAGGAGAGCAAAAGATAGGAGCGCACCACAATCATGAGAAAATGAGGGGACGGGCTATAAGCATAAGGGTGCTATCTGGTGCAGTGACGGGACAAGAGACAGCAAAAAAAAAAGCTACTGCACATGAAACAGATGCACTCCAATATATACTAAGAAAAAACACACCTTTATTAATGTATCAAAAAAGTGCATAAAAACATTTAAAAAAATGTACAAAGTACAAAGCGGAGAAGAGGGGGAGGTCAGTTCACCCTGAGCAGAAATAAGGTCCCTGAAGCATATAATGAACAATATATGACACAAATACTAATTATGCTGAATAACCCTATGCCACCATGTAATATGAGAGTAGAGGGTTGAAAAAGCGACAAGCCAATCTCTGGATGCTCACTGGACAATGTCAAGCATCCAGATATTGGCTTGTCGCTTTTTCAACCCTCTCTACTCTCATTTATGTCATTCAGCATAATTACTATTTGTGTCATATATTGTTCATTATATGCTTCAGGGATCTTATTTCTGCTCACGGTGAACTGACCTCCCCCTCTTCTCCGCTTTGTACATTTTTTAAATGTTTTTATGCACGTTTTTGATACATTAATAAAGGTGTGTTTTTTATTAGTATATATTGGTGTGCATCTGTTTCATGTGCAGTAGCTTTTTTTGTTTGCTGTCTCTTGTGATTTGACAGGGACTAGATTTGGAGACGTTTCTTATAGAATCCATGTCAAAAGCTTGCACTCTTTACTGGATGTTTTTCAAACCATAGTGTTTTATTAAAAAAAAAAAAAAAAAAAAAAATCGCTAAGTTTAAACAGCAAAGGGGATTCAAATTCAAATGAATAGGGAGATTCTGTGAAGCATTTTCCAGGTGATTTTTGTGGATTTTATTTGGTAGTGAATCCGCATAAAAAAAACCCCAAAACAAACCTGTGTCTGTACATGGCCAAAAGACAAACTAATCAAAAACTAATCATAATTAAAATGAGAATCTCTCACCAGGTTTTTCTCCTCTGAGTCCAGTGATGCATGTTATTTTTTTTTTACAAAAATCTGTTTTATCTGCTGTTGATCTTCCATTTCTTTGAATGTTAAGCCCTGTACAAATCCATCTACACCAGATTGGCAGGTTTCCATGTATACTGTGCATAGGCAGAAAGCTGCCAATCAGTGATGGTGTGGGATTATACAGAGCTCATAATTATGGAGGAATACCTGACAGCTGGTTTACTAGTCTACTAGTGATAATTTCCTGCTGATAAAACTGTCCAGAAAGTACATATTGTAACAGTCCTCTTCTTAAAGGGAACCTGTCAGGTACAATATGCACCCAGAACCACCAACAGTTCTGGGTGCATATTAGTGATTCCTGCCTAAAAGTACTGCTAAAGATAGTTTATTTTATGCTAATGAGGCCAGTGACTAGTTGCAAGGGTGTTACTTCCCTTGGTTGGTCGGCCCATATAGCATGCTAGGACACCCATGTGGGCGTACTAACATGCTAATTAACGCGCAGCGCCGCCGCACATACCTCAGTCTTGGTGGCGGCCGGCGGAGGATGGATGCGCACTGGAAATGATCCGGAGTCCCCGGGACTTCCTATCATATGCACTAAATTGATGCTGGGTGTAAGCTTTCCAGCTTCAGTGAGGAATAGTGCACATGACCGGAAGTGCTGGGGACTCCGGATCATGCCCAGTGCGCATCCATCCTCCTCCGGCTGCTATCAAGAGTGAGGTATGTGCGGCATTGCTGCACATTCATTAGCATGTTAGTTCGCCCACAGGGGTGTGCTAGCATGCTATGTGGGCTGATTAGCTAAGGGAAGTAACACCCTTGCGACTAGTCATTGGCCTCATTGGCATATAATAAGCGATCTTTAAAAATAATTTTTCTAAAGATTTGTTTATCTATACTAGTGTATACAGGGGCGGTTAGGCAGGAATCACTAATATGCACACAGAACTGCTTGTGATTCTGGGTGCATATTACACTTGACAGGTTCCCTTTAATAAATACTACTTTAGTTTTATTAAGTGTGAATGAAGGCCAATCACAGCCAGTACGAAGAGCTACAGATTGTCAGATCATTATCCACACCTGGTTTGCATCTTTATTGTTAATTAAATTTCAAAGCGACTTGAATAAGAGTGCATTTTCCATTCCATGTGCAGCAAAGAAACCACCTGGAGGTCTAAGGCTGTGAGAAACCCATATACATCTTACTCCACCAATAACTGTTCTGATAAAAAGATTAATGGGCATGACTTCATCGCCACCACAATATTCTGATCGCATGCATTTAAACCCCCCTTTGCGAATGACAAGACACAACACATCATGTAATGCTCACTTCACTTATACAAAGTAACCATTTCAATACCGGGCAGAGCGTACACAGGCCACAAGAGATACTTCATCTATTACATCACACTGCTATGGAAACCCTCGGCTTTTGTAAAGGTGGGGAAAATAAAAAACTAAATTCTACATAGGTTTAGTTCTGACCATGAAATCAATGAATTTGTCATGATATTTTTTTCTAAATGACAAATATAACTAACTAGAAGGTGGCCCGATTCTACGCATCGGGTATTCTAGAATTTACGTATTGTGTAGTTCATGTATGATTTTTGTTATATATATATATATATATATATATATATATATATATATATATATATATATATATATATATATATATATATATATATATATATATATATATATATATATATATATATATATATATATATATATATATATATATATGTTGTTGTGTGTAGTTACCAAGTGTTTGTGTAGGGGCTGTACATGTTCTGGGTGTTGTCTGGGTGTGACGGGGGGTAAGAGCGGTGTTGTATGTGTGTTGCGTTGTTTGTGGAGCGCTGTGTGTCTGTAGCGTTGTGTGTGTGTTGCGCGGTTTGTGTGTGTGTGGTGTGTTTTGGGGGGAGGTATGTTTTGTGCAATGTGTGTGTTGTGCGGTATGTGCGTATATTTGTGTGTGCCGCGGTGTTTGTGTGTTGGGTGCTGTGTGTGCGCAGCGTTGTCTGTGTGCGTGGGTGTCTGTGTAGGGCAGTTGTTTGTGGTTCCCAGTGTGTGTGTGTGTGTGTGATGTGTGGTGTGTGGTGTGTTGTGCAGTGCGCGCGTGTGTGTGTGTGTGTGTGTGTGTGTGTGTGTGTGTGTGTGTGTGTGTGTGTGTTTGGGGGGAGGTGCGCACTCTCAAACGTGCTCTATCCCCCATGCAGCGCACTCCCCATCGTGCTCCATCCCCTATGCTGCGCACCCCCCATCGTGCTCCATCTCCCATGCTGCGCACTCCCAAACGTGCTCCATCCGCCATGCTGCGCACTCCCAAACGTGCTCCATCCGCCATGCTGCCCACTCCCAAACGTGCTCCATCCGCCATACTCCGCACTCCCCATCGTGCTCCATCCCCCATGCAGCCCACTCCCCATCGTGCTCCATCCCCTATGCTGCGCACCCCCTATCGTGCTCCATCTCCCATGCTGCGCACTCCCAAACGTCCTCCACCCGCCATGCTGCGCACTCCCAAACGTGCTCCATCCCCCATGCTGTGAACTCCCCATCGTGCTCCATCCCCGATGCTGCACACCCCCCCATCATGCTCCATCCCCGATGCTGCGCACCCCCCATCGTGCTCCATCCCCCATGCTGCACCAGCATCAGCCTCTCTGCCCCCAGCATCAGCCTCTCTCCTCCCAGCATCAGCCTCTCTCATCCCAGCATCAGCCTCTCTCATCCCAGCATCAGCCTCTCTCCTCCCAGCCTTCCCCAGCATCAGCCTCTCTCCTCCCAGCCTCCCTCCTCCCACCCTCCCCCAGCATCAGCCTCCCTCTCCCAGCCTCCCCCAGCATCAGCCTCCCCCAGCATCAGCTTCTCTTCTCTCAGCCTACCTCTCCCAGCCTCCCTCCTCCCAGCCTCCCTCAGCATCAGCCTCCCCAAGCATCAGCCTCCACCAGCATCAGACTCTCTCCTTCCAGCCTCCCCCAGCATCAGCCTCCGCCAGCATCAGCCTCTTTCCTTCCAGCCTCCTCCAGCATCAGCCTCCCTCTCCCAGCCTTCCCCAGGATCAGCCTCTCTCCTCCCAGCCTCCGTCCTCCCAGCCTTCCCCAGCATCAGCTTTCCCCTCCCAGCCTCCCTCAGCATCAGCCTTCCCCAGCATCAGCCTCTCTCCTCCCAGCCTCAGCCTCTCTCCTTCCAGCCTCCCCCAGCATCAGCCTCTCTCCTTCCAGCTTCCCTCAGCATCAGCCTCCCCTTCCCAGCCTTCCCGAGGATCAGCCTCTCTCCTCCCAGCCTCCTTCCTCCCAGCCTCCCTCAGCATCAGCCTTCCGCTCCCAGTCTCCCCCAGCATCAGCCTCCCCAAGCATCAGCCTCCACCAGCATCAGCCTCTCTCCTTCCAGCCTCCCCCAGCATCAGCCTCCCCTTCCCAGCCTTCCCCAGGTTCAGCCTCTCTCCTCCCAGCCTCCTTCCTCCCAGCCTCCCCCTCCCAGCCTCCCTCAGCATCAGCCTTCCGCTCCCAGTCTCCCCCAGCATCAGCCTCCCCAAGCATCAGCCTCCACCAGCATCAGCCTCTCTCCTTCCAGCCTCCCCCAGCATCAGCCTCCCCTTCCCAGCCTTCCCCAGGTTCAGCCTCTCTCCTCCCAGCCTCCTTCCTCCCAGCCTCCCTCAGCATCAGCCTTCCGCTCCCAGTCTCCCCCAGCATCAGCCTCCCCAAGCATCAGCCTCCACCAGCATCAGCCTCTTTCCTTCCAGCCTCCCCCAGCATCAGCCTCACTCCTTCCAGCCTCCATCAGCATCAGCCTCTCTCCTCCCAGCCTCCTTCCTCCCAGCCTCCCTCAGCATCAGCCTTCCCCTCCCAGTCTCCCCCAGCATCAGCCTCCCCAAGCATCAGCCTCCACCAGCATTAGCCTCTCCTTCCAGCCTCCCCCAGCATCAGCCTCCCCAAGCATCAGCCTCCACCATCAGCCTCCCTCGTCCCAGCCTCCCCCAGCATCAGCCTCCCCCTCCCAGCCTCCCCCATCATCAGCCTCCCCCTCCCAGCCTCCCCCATCATCAGCCTCTCTGCTCCCAGCCTCCTCCAGCACGCCGTGCTCCTCTGCCGACACTCACACACCCGATCGCATCCACTCACACACACCCGATCGCATCCACTCACACACACCCGATCGCATCCACTCACACACACCCGATCGCATCCACTCACACACACCCGATCGCATCCACTCACACACACACAGACACTGACGATATCGCACATACGCGCTGATACTCACAACATCCGGACATACCACATGCCTCTGGCCATGTGATCCTCCGTCAGGTCCTGGAAGATCACAACAGCACAGTATCGAGGCCGAGAAGCAAGCGATATCGCCGGATGCTGTGAGTGTGTGGATGCGATGTGTGTGTGAGGTGTGTGTGAGGTGTGTGTGAGAGTGAGTGCGATCTGATGTGTGTGTGTATGCGTGTGTGTGTGCTGTTATGTTTGTGCGTGTGGAAGTCCCGCCGCTGCAGGACCTTGATTTACTGGTAACTATGCAAGCATGGTTACCAGCGCAACACGTCCCCCGCTCGCACGGGAGCCAACACCAGCATACGGCGGCGGCGTACGCTGATGTGGGCTCCCGTTGGTGAGGGGGGAAAGGGGGGGGGGGGGGGGGAGTACAGTACTCACCTGGGATTCGTGGCTCCGTGACCGTGTCAGTTCGGGCAATGCGGGGGGGGGGGGGCGAGAGCTAACGTCTATTGCGTGAGGGGGGCGGGGCGTGGCGTGGGCGAGTTGCCAATGCCTGCAGGGTGCCGGGGCGAGAGGCCAATCTGTGGGGGGGGGGGCCACAGCCTGGGCGAGCGGCTGGCCAATCCGTGTGGGGGCGCAGCCGGGGCGAGAGGCCAATCCGTGTGGGGGGGCGGGGCCATGGCGAACCCAGCGGCCAATCAGCTTTGTGTCACCGTAAGGACATGTCACGGTGACACAATTTTGGAGCATGACAGACAGACAGACAGAATAAGGCAATTATATATATAGATACGCTCTTATCCCGCATATTTGCTATTTCCACATCTGTTCAAGGTTCCAACTTAAAAAAACGTAACACTGCTCATCCCACAGGAAAAATGCACTTTAGTCATGTTGTCATTCCTTAAAAAATAATGTAAAAAGCGATACATAAAATTCTAAGTACCACAAAATAGTACCAGAATAGTACCAGTAAAAACTAAACAGAGCCACACACAAAAAAAATAAAAAAAAAAAAATATCCTCACAGCTGCATCAATGGAAAATAAGGCTATGTTCACACGCTGCATCTTTAACTGCGTTTTTGGAGCATTTTTGACGTCACAAAAGATGCACCCAAAAGCATGCGCTTCCTTCTCCCAGCAAAGTCTATGCGATTTCTATTTTGCTGTCTGCACAGTGCATCTTTTTTTGGCTGCATCTTGGCTGCGTTTTTGAAGATGTAGCATGCTAATTCTTTTTGCCAAAATTGTAGAAAAAGACAAGAGCCGCTGCTGCGGTGGTGGGCAGCGCATGGCGCTACTCTTTTGAGCCATAGATTAGGGCCCCACTCAGAGGTTCGCCGTGACTTGGCAGTGGCTTCATACAGTGATCAGAATGTTAAACCAAGAATCTCATGTTCAGGTATTTAATTTTTGCCTAGCGGCATTAGATCAAGGTATGATTTTCGGGATGTGCGAATCACGTCTTTTTCTTCCAGGTGCGCTCAATTCTTTTTGCGTCTTGTCCTTGCATTTCTGAGGACTGGCAGATCAATCCCCCTCTGACTCTGGGTCCGTGGGGGATTGATCCCTGGTATCTGGCTAGATGCAGTTTCCCATAAAGTCAATGGGGACCAGAATCTGGCGCAAAGGGGTAGGGGTAGGAGCAAGCGCTTCATACTTCCCGAATCAGTGGCGCGGCTGTCATACTGCTCCCATGGCTGGTCATTCACTTCCCAAGCCGCTCATTACCTTCATTGAATATGTACTGCTTCCCCCACCCACCGGTGGTTGCGATTGGTTGCAGTCAGATGCGCCTCCATGCTGAGTAATAGGTGTCTGACCGCAACCAATCACAGCAGATGGTGGGCGGGTCTATATAGTACAGTACAATAAATAATTTTAAAAAAATGGCATGCGGTCCCCTCAATTTGATACCTAGCCAATATAAAGCCTCTCAGCTGATGGCTGGTATTCTCAGGCTGGGGAGCACGCCATTATTGGGAGCCCCCCAGCCTAAAAATATCAGCCAGCAGCCGCCCGGAATTGCCGCATTTATTAGATGCGACAGTTTCCGGATTTTACCCGGCTCATTCTGATTGCCCTGATGCGGTGGCAATCGGGGTAATGAGTTAATGGCAACCCATAGCTGCCACTAAGATCTAGATTATTAATAGCAGATTTCTACCAGAGACACCCTCCATCACTAATCTGTAAGTGAAATAAAATAAACAAACACCAAAATAATGCTTTATTTGGAATAAAAGACAAAATAGTAACCTCTTTCACCACTTTATTAACCGCAACACAACCCTCCAGGTGCAACGTAATCCACACGAGGTACCACGACGCTTTCAGCACTGCTACATATCTGAAGCTCACAGCGAGCACCATAGAACAAGACTGCCCGCTGTCAAGTTCAGGCCGCAACTGAAGTGAGCCGCTCGCTCAGCGGTGCCATCACTCAGGTTAGCAGCGGCCACAGCATGGCCATAGCCCCCACCTGTGACAGCAAATCACTTGAGTGATGTCGTGCTTATCACACGAGTCACTTGGGTGATTTGCGGTCACAGGTGGCCGTGGGTAACCTGAGTGACATCACCACTTACCACGCGGCTCACTTCAGTTTTCTGGTGGAGCTCACAGCGGGCAGTCTTGTTCTATTGTGCTCACTGTGAAATTCAGATATTTAGCAGTGCTGGAAACGTCGTGGGACCTCGTGTGGATTACCTCAGATCTGGAATTGTGTTTGGGGTCGGTTAATAAAGTGGTGAAAAAGGGTGCTTTTTTGTCTTATTTCAAATAAAAGATTTTTTAAGTGTTTATTTACTTTCACTTACAGATTAGTTATGCGGGGGTGTCTCAGATGCCTGCCATCACTAAGCTAGGGCTTAGTAGCAGCTGTGAGCGGTCATTAACCTATTATTACCCCGATTGCCACCGCACCAGGGCAACGGGAAGAGCTGGGCCCAGCACCAGAATTGGCACATCTTATGGATGTGCCACTTCTGGGGTAGCTGTGGGCTGCTATTGTTAGGCTGTAAAGGGCCAAATAACGATGGCCCTTTCCACCCTAGTTGTCTGCTGTACCTTGGCTGGTTTTAAAAAAAATGGGGGTGACCCATCGTCTTTTTTTAAATAAATCAAATAATTAAAAAAAAAAAAAAGCGTGGGATACCCTCTTTTCCATAACCAGCCAAGGTACAGCAGACAGCTGCTGCGGTTTCTGTGCTTTATATGAAAAATGTGTGGGAACCACCTATTTTGTTAACCAAAAAAAGAAATTAAAAAAGACAGTTGGCCAAGCTAGCTATCCCTCTATCAAGCTATTCTGTTATTTCTTTCTGTTCTTTCTTATTAGTCTATCCTCGCTATCAATTATCCTACCATATCATGGTTTCTCCTTTAGAAAACGCATTAACAAAAATGCGGTACAAAGTCATGCGTTTTTTGGGCCACAAGCTGCATTTTCTGAGACCACAGGAAAAAGATGCAATCAATATGCACTCAATATGCACTCAGAAAAAAGATGCAATGTGTGAACATAACCTAATACATTATGGATCCTGAAATGCTTCAGCACAAAAGGCGAACAAAAAAAAAAAAAGTTTTTTTTTTGTTTTTTTACAGGAAAACATTTATAAATATGAACAAAATTTTTTATCACCATTCTATTGACCTGCTGAATAATAGTAATTTTTTTTTTTTTTTTAAAGAACAGTGAAAGCCTTAAAAACTAACGTAGAACAAAAGGCTAAATTGCATTTTTTTCCCCCCTCCATTTCATCCCACAAAAATGTCTGTTTTTCAGTACTTCATATGTCAAGCTAAATCACAGTATTACAAAAATACAAATTTCTATTATAAATAGGGCATCATATGACTATAAGAGCAAGAAAAACCTTAAAGTGTAACTGTAGTTTTAACTTTTATTCCATAAATCAATAGTACACATGAAAATAAGCAACTTTGTAATATTTCTTATCAGACAAATTGGTTTCCTTCTCTGCCAGAATGGATCAGTCATTATCAGAATTCTCAATTCTGATGTAAAATCTGTATTCAGTGAAGACTTTACCATTACTGAGATAGGAGATGGCGGTTGGTTCTGATGAGATTCAAGGTAGAAAGGAGAGGGAGGAGCTCTGCCTACAGCGCCTCCCTCTGCTACAGCGCCTCCCTCTGCTACAGCGCCTCCCTCTGCTACAGCGCCTCCCTCGGCTACAGCGCCTCCCTCGGCTACAGCGCCTCCCTCTTCAAAGAAGCAAATTGGTCTGATAAGATATATTACAAAATTGCTTATTGTCATGTGTACTATTGATTTATGGAATAAAAATTAAAACAACTGTTACATTGTAAGACAAGAGATAAAAATGAATTAAATTTCAATACAAATTTTGGAAAATGTCTCTACACAGTGCAGTCATATGGCAAAGAGCTGTTGTCCCACATCCCAACCACATTACTTACTTGTTGCTGTCTCTGTAATTGTAAATGTAACAGCCTTGAGGCATCCCACTCTCTTTGTCTAATGTGAAGGATAGCTTTAGCTGTGAAAGAGAAAAGTAAAAAGTTTTAGCACAGATTTTTTGTAAGGTCTTTCATAAGCTAATACGGCATGTCTGTATCACAGAGCTCTAGCAATTTGTCTGCAAAATGTTTAGAACAGTTATTCCATCATGTATGTTTAAATTAATTTAATTTTAAAGTGATAAAGACAACCTTTAAAAGTAAAGTATTTTTAAAAGCACTTGTCAGCTTCTAAAAACGATAGGGGGTGATGAGGGAATGAGAAAGTAATAAAATATAGTTTGGACACAGCAGTGATCATCAGTTTAACAGTACAAGTAGTCTGAGACACACCTTCTGGCTCCACTCACTGCTTCTTCTGACTGGCTGCAGTACATAAATTGTACCACAATATAAGCAGTGTACAAATGACCTGTTTCCAGTAGAATAAATGCAAATTACGTATTGTACCGATTACAAACCCATCAGTGAAAAACAATAAAGGGTTATTTCCATCTTCACACATGGGTCTTGAGATAGCGTATGAAGAAAAAAAAAAAGCACTTTTGCAATTTACGGTTTATTAAAATTGGCAGCATTGTTGAGATATGGACGCTTTACAGCTTGTTGCCTAGATGACAGACCACTGCTGTTATCCACTACTAGGACAATCCCTTCTGATTCCCAGTTTCCCCCAGGTGAAATAATAAAGACAATACTCCCCCTCCCGTATCACCTCCCTTCCAGCGGTGTAAGGGATTGTAGTGCCGCGGTTTACATGGAGTTGTGACATCACGCAAGCCCCGATTCCTTAGTGACTACTTTTCTCCCCGCCTGAGGACGAAATTAGCAACCAACAGGAAATTAGCACAGCCTCTGCACTCACTTTGTCGATTAAGTTGTTTGGTTCGAAGGCGTGGAGAAGGAAGCTGGCTCTGATTGTGACATCACACCTCCACGTGAGCCCCGGCATTACGATACCTTGCACTGCTGGAAGGGCGCAGATACAGGAAGGGAGTATAGTCTACTTTACTTGGGGGAAACATGTGGAATCAGAAGGGATTGTTGATTTGCTTTAAAGAGAACCTGACAGCAGATATTTGCTACCCATGGTTCTAACAGGATGTTTCAGACACCTGCTATATGATTTCAGTCAGGTATGACAAACTCTGCTGTATTTCAGAGAAAAACATGGTTTAAAAGATGCGGCGGACCAAACCATGCAGAAAGTTAGCGGGTCAAGCGGGCCCCCGGCAGCGAATTAATAAAAATATATAAATAAACCAAATAAAATATGAAAAAGCGCTGGTCAGAATTAAGAGTTCCATCCCCACTCCACCTGGATACCATTTTTTCTATATTGGAGTTTGTTTTTATGGAACGTAAAAGTGAACAGATTTTAAAACCCTTTTAGCGTTTCTTTGCAGTTGTAAAAATAATGAATACAAAAAATGTGAAAATAGACATGTATTTCATTTTCTCCTTTATATTTTCCCTGGATAGCAGCAACATAAAAGGGGAAAAATAAATGTAAAAACTAGTCCTCATATATTGCAAAAAATAAAAAAAAATTGTCATAGCGGTAAAAGTATTTTTTTTTTATAAAAAATGTTAAAAAGGAATGTATGATAGAAGCTAAACTGGTTAAGCAAGTACACAATAGTTTCAAAGAAAAATTTTTTTTCGAAAAAGACCAGACTTCTGTCCCTTGGACTGGTAACATTAGAAACAAAGCATATGTATAGTACGGCGATGCAGGTGGGTTACACACTCAAATGTTTCCAAACTGCCAAGGAATAATAAGGGATGAGGTTATGATGGCCATTTCTATTAATACAATCTTGAGAGGAGCTGCTCTATTATATCATACTCTTCTTCAAAAACTGTCAGCCCATTTTTTTTGTAACCAAGTTGCTCAGCAGTTGTCACAAGCACTATGATTGGCAGCAGTGGTCATATACACTGTAGTCATTACATCATCACTGCAGCTGGTTAACAAAAGGACCGGGGGCGCAGCAGAAGATACCTGGCGTTGGAGCAAGTGAGGCAGAGAATAGCTGGGACTGATTTTTAAACACAGACGCTTATGGGTGTCAAACATTTCACTGATGGTAATACAGACACACTGACCATACACTGGTGACACACTGATGATAATACACACGGACCATACACTGGTGACACACTGATGATAATACAGACACACGGACTATACACTGATGACACATTGACCGTAATACAGACACACGGACCATACACTGATGAAACCCTGATGGTAATACAGACAGACGGACCATACACGGATGATAATACAAACACATGGACCATACACTGATGAAACCCTGATGGTAATACAGACAGACGGACCATACACGAATGATAATACAAACACATGGACCATACACGGATGACAAACTGATGGTGATAAATCTTTATTTCTATAGCGTCAACTATACTATCCCACAGCACTTTAAAATTCAGAAGTCGTATACAAACAATCATAAGCAACAGTTATAGATACAATAATGAAAGCAATAATAAAGACAATCCTTGTCGTAAGAGCTTACAATTTAAAATAGGGTGAGGTGGGGATTAAGTGCTTATTTACAACAAAGGTCCAGCCATCTCAAAGAAATGGAAGGTAGATAAATTCTAGATGAGCCAGTCACCAGCCAATCTGTTTAATTCTTTTGTGTGCAGTGGAGTTTAAGGGAGAATTATGTTCTGGGGTATCTTCTTGGAGTAGAGCATTCCTAAGGATTGGTGCACCTTAGTAGAAGTCTTTGAGCCGGGTGCGGGAGTTACAGATTAATGTGGGTGTCAGTCGAAGATAGTTTGCGGAGCATAGAGAACGGGTAGGGTGATAGAGATAAAAGGTGGAGATATAGGTGTGTGCCACACTGTGAAGAGCTTTGTGGGTGAGAACAAGCAATTTAAGTTAGATCCTATAATGTATTGGCAGGCAGTGCAATAACTGGCACAGAGTGGAAGCATTTGAATAACAATTACCCAGACAGGTGACCCTGGCTTCAGCATTGAAAGATGGACTGGAGAGGGTAAAGTCTAGTGAGGGGGAGGCAAATAGAGAATTACAGTAATCAAGGCGAGATATCAGGACAACAGTGGGGATTTTTGTGGTTTCCCTGGTGAGATAGGGATGGATTCTAGAGATGTTCTTCAGGTGCAAGCGACAAGATCAGGTGAGAGATTGTATATAGGAGGCGAAGGAAAGATTGGTGTTAAGCATAACACCCAGACAGTAAGCCTGCAGCCTAGGTGTTAGGCTATGTGTCCACGCTGGAATGTTGCTGCGGATTTTTCTGCATGAAAATCCGCGACTTTCGCGGCAAATCCGCACCTTTTTTTACCGCGGAATTGCCGCGGATTTTGATGCGGATTTTTTTTTTTCCCCCATTCTATAGCCAAAATCCGGATCAAAATCCGCAACAATAATTGACATGCTGCAGATTTTTACGGATCAAAATCCGCGGCAAATCCGCCGCGGAAAAATCCGCAGCATGGACACAGCTTGGAAGTGCCGCTGCTGCAGATTTTCGGAAAATCTGTGGCTTTTCCGCGAGAAATCCGCGGCAAAATCCGCGCATTTTCCGCAGCGTGGACACATGGCCTTAGAGTGCAGCAAACAGAGGAAGATGTCAGGTTTAGGGAGATTAGTGGATGGTGGGAGCAAAAGTGGTTCAGTTTTGGAAAGGTTAGGTTTCAGATAGAGAGCAGACATGACGTTTGAAACTGCAGACAGCCAGTCACAGGTGTTCTGTAGTACAGCAGGGGTGAGGTCAGGGGATGATGTGTATAGTTTTATATCATCACTATAAAGATTATACTGGAAGCCAAATTTGCTGATTGTGTGGCCAATTAGGGCAGTGTAGAGAGAGACTAGAGACGGGCCAAGGACTGAACCTTTACTGGCCCCAACAGTGAGAAGAAGAAAAGATGTGGAGCCAGGAAATGATACACTAACAGCAGTCAGAAAGATAGGAAGAGGACCAGGAGACAGCGATTTCCTTTAAGCCGATTGAGTGGAACACAGCGAGTAGGAGATGGTGGTCAACATTGTCGCAAGCTGCAGAGAAGTCAGGAAGAATAAGCAGAAAGTAGTCACTATTACGTTTTGTAATCAAAAGGTCACTGGTCACTTTGATGAGAGCATTTTCTGTAGAATGTAACGGGTGGAAGCCAGACTGTAATGGATCTAAAAGAGTGAGTAGAAAGGTAACGAGTGAGATGGAAATAGACCACATGCTCCAAGAGTTTAGAGATGAAGGGGAGATTGGTCTGTAGTTTGTGCAGGGTGAATTAAGAGAAGGTTTTTTTTTTAATAATGGAGTAATGATAGAGTGTTTAAAGGAGGAGGGGAAGATACCAGAAGAGAGAGATTGAAGATTTCAGTTAGGTGAGTAGTCACTACCAAAGCCGGACTGGAGTAGGTGTGAGGGGATGGGATCAGTAGTGCAAGTGGTATGACCAGAAGAAGAGAGGAGCCTGGAATCAACTTCTGTGACTAGGTCAAATGCGTTGAGTGAGCCAGATGGAATATGGGGATGGATGAGAGTCATGACACCTGGAGGCCGGAAACAGATTTCCTGACATATTTTCTATTTTCTCTGTGAAATAGGAGGCCAGATCATCAGCACAAAAGGTCTGTGGTAGGGGACACTTCATGAATGAGGAGGGAATGAAAGGTGTGATAGTAAAACAGACACATGGACCATACACTGATGGTAATACTGACACAGGGACTGATGGTAAAACAGACACACAGATGACACATTGATCCAAAATACTGATGACACAGTACCATTTCATCACGTACGTATTAAAACTGACAAGTGAACGCAGGGTTTGTCCTGTCCTCAGAGTGGCACTTCAGCATGGTAATATCGGTTGCTGCTTTTTTTCTTTAGCAAAAAGTATGGAGATATTAGTGAAATTATGGTGGGGTTATTTGGTTACTTCATTGTATTTATTGACGTTATGGTAGTATTTGTTTAGTGATCGAATTCTGTCAATATATGGTGTTATTTCTGCATCTGATATTTAATCACTGTATTAAGATATTTGACGACATTGCTCACAACGAATTTTACGCTGGCACAAACGATCCAATTACTTGTCGAAAAAATCTTTTGCTGGTACATCAGGTGATCAGCGGCAAGTTTCACAATAACTGGGAAGCATTTTTATGAGCAATTGTACCCAAATTATCAGCCAGTCTAAATATGCTGCATGACCTGTAAATACAGGCCCGGCAGAAGGGCCATTTCATCTCTGCATTAGTCACTTATACTATTATATAACAGTAAGCAAAACGACACTTGGAAATGCAAAGAGCGAGTCATTTCCCTCAACATTATGCAATGAAACATGTTTAGTAAGGATTGCAGCAAGATGAATTTATAGTTGCAAAATAGGAATGTTTCCAGACAGATCAACAATAAGTTTGGTCCTCCAAGTTACCGTATATCACCAATCAAAATTGGTTGGCACAGATGACTGAGGTTGCAAGAAGACTTTAACTAGGTCAAAACATTTGCATTTAAGTAAAGCAGGAAACTTTCCTTGCAACATCCTTCCCCTTACACTAATAGACTATGTAAATATCCTATTAAAATAAATCTAAGTAGCCACAGGCTAAATATACAAGATGATGAATGGAATATTTTATCATATTCAATATTCCTGTTACCTATGCACATGCATTTCTGTTTCGTAGCTCACAAGTAAGGAAAGAAACTACGTAGAAAGTTATACAGTTATATACCGTATTTTTCGGACTATAAGACGCACCGGACCATAAGACGCACCCTGGTTTTAGAGGAGGAAAATAAAAAAATAGAATTTTAAGCAAAAAATGTGGTCATGACACCCTGTTATGGGGCGAGGACCTGCTGCCGACACTGTTATGGGGGTAATGACCCCAAATTCTCTGCTAAGGTACCCCATCCTGGTAATGATCCTCCTGCCTTGTATATGTACCCCATCCTGGTATGTGCCCTTATCCTGCTATATACTGGCATCCTGCTATATACTCCCATCCTGATATATTCTGCCATCCATCCTGCTATATACCCCCATCCATCCATCCTGCTATATGGCCCCATCCTGCCCTATACACCCATCCTGATAAATATCCCCATCCTGGTATATGGCCCCAATCTGCTATATGGCATGTATCCTGTATCACAAAAAAACCCAAAAACGTTTATACTCGCCTTTCCTCGCTCCATGCAGCATCTCTCCTCCCACTGTCTGTGGTGGCAGCAGCGCCGTTGATCTGTGTGGAGCCATCACCGGTCACTTCCCTGCAGCATCGCGATGTCCTCCTGTCTGTGCCGGTCAGCAGACCTGCGTGACTAGCGGCGCGCACAGCGATGACTTAATCGCTGTGCTCACCGCTCTCTACACAGATCAGCTGACCGGCACAGACAGGAGGACATCGCAGTGCTGCAGGGGAACGGTAGAGTATACCGTACTGATTCACTGCCCCCCGCGCTGATATTGATCGGGGAGCAGTGAATACAGCCGCACATGATCACTCCAGGCTGTAGTTGCCAGGGGTGATCACGGGCAGCTGTTAATTATGCGCGCACCCCCCACCCATCATCCCGTCCATCTGTCAGCACCGGCTCCAGCGCTGAGGGATGCTGGGCGGGAGGATGGGGATGCATAAGTAATGAGTGGGCCCACGTGGTCACGGCAGGCGCTGCCACAGCCTGCTCATGCCCCCGATGGCCCGCTCCACCGCAGCCCCCTCATTCCCGGCCGCAGCACTATATTCAGACCATTAGACGCAACCATCACTTTACCCCCAACATTGGTGGGGGGGGGGGGGGGGGGGGGGGGGGGGGGAGTGAGTCTTATGGTTCTAAAAATACGGTAGTTATGCTGCAGACCACATAGCACATGCAACACTGAAAGAATTCATGATAACAAGCAAAGGCTCAGTGGGATTAAGGCCCTGTGCTCACGCTGCGGATTTATCGTGGAATTGCTGCAATGTGTCTAACATTGCTGCAGTCATTCCCCAGCAAATCCTATGGGTTTTAAAAAAATGCTGTGCGCACACCGTTTTTTTTATACCCACAGATTTACCAGCGGATTTTCCGCTGCGGAATTAATGAGCATGTCACTTTTCCGCAGGTACCTGCGGTTTTTGCCATAGATAATGGTAAAAACCGCAGGGACCAACTTGCAGAAATCCGCGGAAAAAATGCGGGTGCAGTTTTACCGCGGTTTTTACCGCAGGTGTGGGATTAAGAAAAAGGCACTTTCTAGTGTGCACATAGCCTTACAGAGGTTGCCCATGAACAAAGTACATTTTAATTAATAGATCTTTGAATAATAAGTCCCACAATTGAATGTGTTACAAAAATGTTCCTGTGCTGACAATCTTATATACAGTTGTGCTCAAAAAGTTTACATACCTCGGCAGATTTTTTACTTTCTTGGCATTTTTTAAGAGTATATGAATGATAAAATCTTTTTAACACTTAGTTTTTTTTAAATCAAATCATTTTTTTATTAGCATTTTTGTTTAACAAAAGAACAGTGCATACATGCAAGTATGCCGACTAGTGTTGAGCGGACCCGATCTCTCTCTCTCTCTCTCTTCCCGGATCCGCTCCCCATTGATATACATGTGTCCGGATTCCGGATCGGATCCGGACTTCTGTCACAACCCGCGACGGATCCGACGGACCCGGATTATTGCCAGTCCGCTCAACACTAATGCTGACCCATCCCCTTCCCCCCAAACAAAATACCTTATTTGACTCAATTGACTCAATATACAATATATTCTTCTGTACATTTATATTCATAAACACATTTAGGCATAGATCAGTCACCAATCTACCACTCTAGAGTACCTGACTAAAACACCTGCAATTCCACCTGACACCTTGGCCCACTCCCATGCATCATGCATCTAAGCTAAACCGAGTTCGCCCTCAGGGCTCTAGCCCAGGTCAACATTGCCAGAGCCAAATTTGGAGTATCAAGCCACGAGGCCCACAGATCCTCAAATTTTTCTGTATGCCCTTCTCTTCTGGTTAACATACTTCTCCAGCCGGAGGGCATAATTTACCTTATCCACTAACTCTTTAGTGTCGGGAACCTTTCTATTTTTCCATTACAATGCTATGACCTTCCATGCCTGATATAATATGCGCGCGATAGCAGTCTTATTGCTCTCCGGAATAGGGAGTTCCGTCGTGTATCCAAGAACACATGTCAAAGGTCCACGGTCAGTACGACCGTCATACACAGACTCAATCAGGTCAAGCACTCCCATCCAGTATCTTCTCAAACATGGACAGCTCCACATGATATTAATCAAATCAGCGTTCAAAGCTCCACATTTCCAGCTAAACAAATCAGGGCTAGCGCCCATTTTGAATAAAAATGTTGGCGTCCTGTGTACCCTATGTACTAAAAAAAAAAAAAAAGTTGTGACAGCCTTTCACTTCCAGACAACAGCGGAATATTTTGCAGTACCTTCTCCCCCACCTCCTCAGAAATATTTCACAGGTCTCTCTGCCACCTATCTCTAAGACCACAAGTTACCACCCTGAATTTGGCATCCTGGAAGTACATGTAGTAACAGGAGATCACAGCCTTAGTGTCCCCAGCCACCACCAAAATATCCAGTAACGACGTCAGGTTCACTGGTGACAAACTCACAGATACCGACTGCACCTTGCATGCATGTGGAATCTGAAGGTATTGGAAGAACCTGCTATTTGGGATATCAAACATCTTTATCCACCTCTCTTCTAACAGTTGCTGCACCTTCTTGATCCCCTTATGCTGCCATAGCTCAAATCCATATAATTTGTCAAGTTCGGGGAGGTTCGTGTTTACCCATGTAAGTATTTGGTGACTACTCCCACCTTCAAAATGTCTTACTTTACCCCCCCCCCCCCCTCCCCAAGTCTTCCCCATCTCCTTTAAGGTATGATACTCAAATATTTTCAGAAAGCCCCCTGAATCTTATTCCGCAGGCAAGTCCCTCCTCCCCAGAGCATGACGCAGCATTGCCACTATTGACTGAGAAGATCCTGCAACCTCCTGCTCCCAATTCTTGAAGTGCTGCAGTTGCGCTGCCAGATAATAGAGAAACGGATTTGGAACTGCCAGTCCCCTCTTCATCTTAGGTTTTTTTAGTGTTTGCAATTTTATCCGAGCAATTCCCCTTTTCCATATTAACTCACTGAAAAAACTGTTAATTCTATGAAACATACGTTGGGGTAGCCAGACTGGTGCATTATGTAACAGCTATAGTGCCTGGGGCATCAGAATAATTTTTGCCAAATTAGCCCTGCCAATTACCATTAGAGGGAGTTTACACCAGGCCTTGGTTTTCCGCTGAAACCTACTTAGAAGAGGAGTGATGTGTAGTTTCTCAAAGTCTGTCACCGTCTCACTAATCCAAACGCCCAGGTATTTAAAGAGGAGCGAGCTTCAGCTGCCCTTCTAGACTCTCTGGGGTAGGGGGACAGGCCCTAATGTCATCAAAGATGATTTATCCCAATTAATTGTTAAGCCTGACAGTGTGCCAATACGGTCGATAACACCTATAACTTCCTTGAGGGAGTTCGGCCAATCAACTAGGAGCAAAAGCCTAAAGAGCAACTTTCTCTGTTAAGTTTCTGTGCCAGAAGCCTTTCACACCACTTGATGCTCTCAGAGCAACAGCAAGTGGCTCAATGGCAAATGGCAAACAGCAGTGGGGATAATGGGTACCCCTGCCTAGTCTCCCTTGGCAATGAAAACCCTTCTGACAACAGTCTGTTAACCTTTACCCTGGCACTGGGAACTGCATAGAGCAGTTTCACCCATGAGATTAATTTTTCGCCAAAGCCCATATGAGTAAATACCATCCACAAAAAGTTCCATTCGACGCTATCAAATGCTTTAGCGGCATCTAAAGAGACCACCGCTTTAAACTGATCTCCTTCCATGGGTAGTTGCAGATTCAGATGGAGCCGTTGGATGTTAATGGCCATAGATTTATTTGGCATAAAGTCTGTTTGGTCAGGATGTATAAGGGAAGATATTACCTGTGCTTGCCAGTTAGCCAAGAGCTTTGCCAAAATTTTAACATCCACAGGGAGGAGGGATATTGGACGATAGGATTCTGGCAAGCTGGGGTCTTTATCCTGTTTGGGAATTACCACAATGATGGCTTAATTCATGGAAGGCGGCAGCCTCCCATTCTCCAGTGCCTCATTAAATACTTCCAACAATTTGGGCAGTAGTACAGAACTATAGGACTTAAAGACCTCAGCTGGCAACTATCCGTGCCCGGGGACTTATTGTAAGATATTGATGACAAAGCATGCTCCATTTCCTCTAGATTAAACGGGGCGTCTAATGCCTGCGCATTGTGATGCAAAAGGGCGGGCATATTTCCCTACAGCAATAACGTCTGTATGTCCTCCCCCCTAGGGGTCGCTTTAGAACTATAGAGCTCCCCAAAGAATTACCTGAAACACCATCTATACCTCCTTATCAGATTGCGTCAGCGAACCATCCTTCATTTCCGTAACAAAGGATGCTCCCTGGTGGGCCCTCGACACCACTGCCAACAAATGGCAGTCCTTTCCCTTTCTTCAAAGTAATTTTGCCTTTTAAAGAATAACTTGTTGTCAACATTTGCTGGGCTAGCTGTTTCTGTGCTTGTTCCAACGTGACCTTATCGTCAGATGGGTGAGCAAAATAAGTTGATTCTGCCTCCTGCGCCTTCCCCCTCAGTGTGTTCTCAAACTCTGTAGAACAGTTTTTGATTCTATTTACTTCTTTAATAAGGATTCCCGAGCAACGCCTTCATTGTGTCCCATACTATAACTCTCGAGGACGACCCCTGGTTATGACAGAAAAATTCCTAAAGTAGATTGGGGACCTTACTGCTCGCAGAGAATATGGTAAGGCAAAACGGATTAAATCTCCAAGAGATTGGGGGGGTTCCTATCATCTCCGACTGTATCATCAACCAAAGTGGGGTACTACGGGGCAAATACTCCACCTAACTTACTGATCTTGCCATTCATGCATTACCCAGAGCCAATTCAATTCTTGAGAGTGAGCCAAAGGAGGCAGACAGACATGAGTAGACCCTCACCCTCGGGTTCCGGACTCTACATAAATCAGCTGAACTTCCAATTAAAGTTTTCCAAATTGTGTCAATCCCCCCACCCTCTTCTCCCTTCTTCTGTCGCATCCTATCCAATTCCACATCAATCATATTAAAATCTCCGAGGATCAAGAGAGGCAATGAAGGAGCCAGTGCCGCAAAGTGAAGGGTGTCTTGAAGAACCTGTGCCGAATATGGAAGGGGAATGTAGACCGCCACTATGACATAAAAGTCACCCCTGCCAACTATACCTCCCGTTTATATTGACAGACTGACACACAAAGGAGACGTTACGATGCACCAGTAAACTGACCCCTCTGGAGTAGTTCAAATAAGTGGCATGGAAACGGTGTCCAATCCACCTTGCATTTAACACATGGGTCCTGTCTTTAGTCAAATGAGTCTCTTGGAAACACTATTGAATATGGACCCCAAACCCCATTATGACGCCTAGTCCACTGATCCAGCCTTATGCTTTGAAGTCAAGTACATTGCCCTTCCACCCTCGCCCTCCCCCCCACAACCTAACTACAGCCATCAACCAATTGACAGTAGGGTCTACCAAAATACTCTTCACCAGTAGGAGTCCAGACCAAAAACTACTATCAAAACACAACTATGCCTACCCTGTGGGGAACGTGTGCTACTTAAAGGTCACTTCTCATTCAAGGCAAGGCAAGCTCCTCCTGAAGCTATATATAAAGCTACATATTTATTGCAGTAGTATAACCCCCACTCCCCACCCTCCCCCGCACCAAACCACAATACCCCTATATCACAATGCTATGAACATTCAGATAAAAAAATAAAAAAAAAAAAGAAAAAAAGGGGGGGGGCACAGGAGTGCAAGTCATAGGGCCCGTGGACCAGATACAATCCCGGGAGATATTTAAATGCAGCAGTGCAAAATAATCGGACTTTCATGTAAAATTACTAGACGGGTTTAAATACCAGACAGGGGAGGCAGTCAACGTGTTTACAACCCCCCCCCCCAAAATTTCCGCCCCATCCGGTCGCAGTCCCAAAAGGTAACTCCTCTCAGCAAACTTACAGTCAAGTGGATCCAAAACCGAGAGAAGAGTAAGGACACAAGTGAGACCTTACCCATCCATAAAAGGAACAAAACATGAGTCCGCTTCATACATCAGGTGGGCTCCGTCCTTGCCTTGAGTCCTAGATGGTTTTCTCGTGTTTATCCAGCCATTACATTGCATCCTTTGGAGCTTCAAAGAAATGTCTAGAGTTCATAGCCACCACTCATAATCGTGCCGGGTATAGCATAGAGTAGGATATATCCAGTTAGCGTAGTCTGCGCTTAATGTCCAGAAATTGGGACCTTTTTTTCTGGACCTCTGCCGAGAAGTAGGGGAAGAGTGACACTTTCTGGCAATTTATAGAGAGACTTGGGATAATTCTTGCCGCTCTTAGGATTATATATCTCTCTCTACAGTGCAGGATCCTCATAAGCACTGTGCGTGGAGGGACTTCAGCGGAATAGGCCGAGTAGGGACCTTGTGAGCCTGTTCAATAGCAAATAATGGCATCAGCGTATCCTTTCAAGAAGGTCTGTATAATCCAGTCTTCAAAATATTTAACAGGCTTTGTTCCCTTCACCTTCTCCGGCACTCCCACTATTGGGATATTATTTCTGCGCAGGCAGTTCTCCAAGTCGTATTGATGCAAGTCGGGCGAAACAAGACATCTACTTTACATCTGCACATTCTTCGTCATGGGCCAGAGAACATCAATTTCGCTCACTTTTTCCTCCAGGGCAGTAGTTCTTTCAGCCTGCTATTTCATATCTTGTCTCACACTGGCCAGATCTCTCTTAATGCAGCTCATTTGGTTCGTGAGGTTATTAAGAGAGGTGTTGCAGATACCTATAGCCGCCATGACATCAGTTAGGATGGGCTCTCTTAGGGAAGCTGTAGGTTCCTGAGCAGAGGAGTCCGACTGTGGGGGCAGTCGTCATGATCCATCTGTTAGGGGTGATGGGGGAGGCGAAGACAAGTCTTCCTCCCTGTCCTGCATTGCGCCTTGTGAGTCCCGCAGTTCCTGCGCACTTTCCTGTCACTGCTGCTTAGCTTGGGATACTTCCAATGCTGTCCCTCTAGAGCCGCCGTCAGACCCTGGGGAGCCATGATGAGCAAATTGAGTCAAACGGATCGCAGCAGCTTTCTGCTGTGCTGCAGATCTGCCTCAGTTTCCCGCCACACCAGTATTTATGGCGCCATCTTGAGTAGCCTTTCCTGCACCTCCAGTGGATCCCATTTCTTCTCCTGCCCATATCCTCAAAACTGTTATGCAGACCCAATTGCAGCCGCTCACTCACCGTCGCCGTCAGCGGCAGATAGCTTCTTTCATAACTCAGGGAGAAAGGCAGAGAGCACAAGGACCCAAAAATCCAGACTCACAGCGCCCACACCGCTCCAGCTTTCAGGCTGATGTCTCCCCACCGGCCCTGATCCTTTTGCCTGACCACCGTGAGGATCGCTCTCTGCTGCACCATCTCCTCCAGCAGTATGCTCCTCCACTCAGTCCCTCCGGGCGCGCTCTGTTACCACAGGCCTCACTGACCGCTTGGACAAGATGGCCACCGCTTCCTGGGGACACTGACTGGCACCAGTGTCCGTCGCTTCACCCGGCGCTCCAGGCAGATACACCGCACCACCGGCCACTCCACCGTCCATGCACCTCACCATTGGTCACCTGGTGGTCAAATATAGTCTCCCCAGCTAAGATATTTAAAGGATTTCAGAGCATGATAAACGGAGCTTACCAGAAAAACGTCCTCCTAGCTCCAGACCACAGCCACGCCCCCCTTTTCCACTCTGTGGTTAAGTGAAGCCATTTATTGTCAAACTACAGTGGTTTTTTTTTTTTAAATCATAATGACAACCAAAACATCCAAATGACCCTGATCAAATGTTCACATGCCTTGGTGATTTTGGCCTGATAACATGCACAGAAGTTGACACAAATGGGTTTGAATGGCTAATAAAAGTAATATCCTCACCTGTGACCTGTTTGCTTGTAATCAGCGTGTGTGTGCATAAAAGCGGATTGAGTTTCTTGGATCCAGACAGACTCTTGCATCTTTCATCTAGCCACTCACATTTCTGAATTGTGTCATGGGGAAAGCAAAAGAATTGTCAATGGATTTTTGGGAAAAGATAGTTGAATTGTATAAAACAGGAAAGGGATACAAAAAGATATCCAAGGAATTGATAATGCCAGTCAGCAGTGTTCAAACTGTGATTAAATGGAAAATCAGGGGGTCTGTAAAAACCAACCCACGATCAGGCATACCAAACAAACATTCTGGCCACAACTGCCATGAAAATTGTTCAGGTCGCAAAGATAAACCCAAAAATAAAATCAGCTGAAATATAGGACTCACTGAAAACTAGCGGTTTGGCTGTTTCAAGATGCACAATGAGGAGGCACTTTAAGAAAAATGGGCTGCATGGTCGAGTCGCCAGAAGAAAGTCATTACTGCGCAAATGCCACAAAGTATCTCGCCTACAATACGCCAAACAGCACAGACATAAGTCTCCAAACTTCTGGAACAATGTAATTTGGAATGAGGAGACCAAAATTGAACTTTTTGGCCACAACCATAAAGGTTACATTTGGAGAGGAGTCAACAAGGTCTATGATGAAAGGAACACCATTCCCACTGTAAAGCACGGGGGGAGGATCGCTGATGATGTATGGATGTGTGAGCTACAAAGACACAGGAAACTTGGTCAAAGTTGAAAGAAAGATGAATGCAGCATGTTCTCAGCAAATACTGAAGGCAAATTTGCACTCATCAGCCCGGAAGCTGCACATGGAACGTGCTTGGACGCTCCAACATGACAACGATCCAAAATACAAGGCCACGTTGACCTGTCATTGGATACAGCAGAAAGTGAAAGTGCTGGTGTGGCCATTTCAGTCTCCTGACCTCAATATCATGGAGCCACTTTGGGGAAAAGTCAAGTGCACAGTTTATGCAAGAAAGCCCAGGAATTTACAGGAACTGGAGGCTTTTTGCCAAGAAGAATGGGCAGCTTTACAATCTGAGAAAATAAAGAGCCTCATCCACAACTACTCTACCACAAAATAATTCAACCTGTCATTGATGTTAGAGGGGGAAAAACACGTTATTAAGAACTGGTGTCTGAACTTTTGATCAGGGTCATATGGATGTTTTTGGTTGTCATTATGATTTCAAAAGAGAAAAACAGTAGTTTGACAATAAATGGCTTCACCCAACCACTAACCATGAGTGGAAAAAAATATTTTGTGTTATCATTCATATTCTCTGAAAAAAGGCCAAAAAAGCAAAAAATCTGTCGGGGTATGTATACTTTTGAGCACAACTGTATATGCCTCTGCCTTGTACTGTGTAATGGCCGTGTCTGACCATACAGGGAGATGGTCTGATCATACCACAGCTCCTGAGTAGGGGAAAAAGTTAAAGAGTATAAAGACATTACCGCAATGGATCAAAGCAGATTCTGTGAGATAGAACATTTTCCTGCTTGTTTAAAAAAATAAAATGTACCTTACAGAAAGTAGTATCATCTGCTATTCCATGCTGTCACGTCTACATACCGTTTTGCTTGCTCCCCTGTCAAGGAGCTGTGGTATGTTCAGACCCTACTCAGACATAGTACATAGAGGGGCACTTCTATAAAGATTATCCAGCACAGGAATATTTTGGTTTTTTTTTACTTAAATACGTCTAATTATGGAAACAGTTTTACTTGGATTTCGGGTGAAATTTACATTAAATGTAAGAAATTCAAGCTACAGTAATATCTTATGAAAGTAGGGCATTTAAGTTGACACATGCAATGGTGATTTCTTTATCTCAAACATTTTATTGGAACAAAAGCCAACAAAATGTCTCAATAACTTGTCATGCGGCCGTGAGCAACAACTGCAACTTGACAACGACATCTCATGCTGTTCACAAGTTCAGTTATCTGCTGAGGCATGGCATCCCGCTATTCTTCAAGGGCTGCCCTCAGATCATTGAGGTTCTGGGGTATAGAGTTACGAGCCTCTACACGGTGACTCAGCTGATTCCATAGGTTTTCTATGGGATTTAGGTCTGGAGAAAGTGGAATCTACATCATTTGAGGTGCCGCAGTCTCCAGAAGCTGTTTCCTAATGATGTGACCTTGAAGAGCTGGAGCACGGTTGCCCATGAAGATGAAATTAGGCCTGTGTTGTTCACACAGAGGCAAACAGACTGGATTTATTAAGTTATTCAAGTAGTAGGTGCTTGTCATAGTACCATTCACAAAAATGTAGGACAGTTCTGTATTGACTAGGCACACCACCCCACACTGTACAATCACCAAAGGCTCATCCGGATGACAACAGTGGCTCATGCATAGCACTATCCTTGACGTGACCAACATAGTTGACAGCCATCATTTCTACTCAGCGTGAATTGAGTTTCATCAGTGAACACTGAGGCCCACTGGTCCCTCGTCAAGCAAGATTATGACGCCTGTGTCTGGTGGTGTGGTCAGGTACCCTTGCAAGTCATCTAGCACGCAATCCACGCTGATGTAAATGGTTTTGAATGATCTGACGTGATACTTGAATGCCACACAAATCCAGGCATATTTAAGGAAGGTGAGAGGCACCCATCATGTAGTTTCAAAGGGTACTGTTTACAATGAAGCGGTCAGTGTGAGATGTGGCCAAAGTACATTCCCTTCTATTCCTTTTTGTGAGTCTTTCAGTCTCTGTTGCAACCTGCTGATGTATACACTAAGCTCAATGACTACTTCCATCTGAGTACATCCTGCTTGAAGCCTCAAAATGGTGGTGAGGTGCCATTAAAATCCTAGTTAGAGAACACCAAGTTGTACAAAAAGTACTGAAAATGCTGAACAGTTGGACATGGGCGTGCAAAAGTTTGAGTAGTGTAATATAGATGTTTAAATAAATACATATATTATATATACATACATATATACATACATACATACATACATACATACATATATATATATATATATATATATATATATACATACACACATACACACACAGCCTTTTTTTTATAAACTATATAAACTCCAATTTCCTCATCTTAGAAGTGTGGCCCTGATCCACAAGGGAGAATTGGTACTTTTTTTTTTTTACATTACCAAAAACCCTGTTCTTGTTCAGTCAAGCTCCAAGAAGGTATGCGAACAATGCTGGCGACGAAGGAAGGGGTTGCTAGTATCCCTGGACAACGCAGGCGTAGTCCAGCCAAATGTATTGTGTGATTGGATCACTGGGTGCCGCCCAACCAGGCGGTGTGTGTCCTGAAGGACATCTAATCAGCTCCCTGCTGTGATCTATGGGCAGCACCATTCCCTATTTAAACACCCAATGGTCTACTAGGAGTAACCAGTTATAAGCATATACTAAATCTGGTTTGATTCTCCCAATTCTTCTATCCAAGCCTTTCTACTTGATACCAATTTCTAACCTTGGTTTGACTTAAGCTTCCCCCTACAAGATGTTTCAACCTCTGACCTTGGCAATCTGCATGATCTTAGCTGTCCCCAGATTTTATCTTGTACCTGACCTTTCTTGTTTTGGCCCAGCTATGCAACTCTCCTCTAAATGGACTGGCCTGCACAAGTCTTCCCTATTAGTAGTTGCCAGGTTTCCACATACAGTTCACCAATACAAAACCTAGAAAACACATCATTCGCCAACTGTTCTATTATACAATAATAATTGTACAGATACAGCATTTTGCACCATAAATGTCTTTAATTATATCTTGAGGAAAACAAGCTAGCTACATAAACTAATGGGGAGTTGCAAATACTTGAATTCTAGGGTTTGGCTTCTACACAAACAAAATAAGTGTAACATCCCAAAACAAAAGGAATGTCCCAGAAAGCTAGGGCTGATAGTCATAAATGCAAATATATATCTGGAAAAAGTAAATTTTTCATTCTTCACATGAGCTCAAAGATTATCATCTAAGTGGAACATTTTCTAGTATTCTACATGTTCTACTGCTTAGTATTTCACACTAAGCAGACCACAATATGATTTTATGACGTCTACAGTACAATAATTGTTGCTTTTCAAGATGTAACATACTGATTCACCACATGGAAAGAAGGAATCTCAACACAATGAACACAAGTCTCAACTTCCTAAAGACCAAAGACCCAGGCTCTGCCATATTCTAGTTAGCCATTCATCATATTCATCAAGCACCACTGAACACAAGTTCCTTCACAGTTGATCTGTTTTGAACGTTAGGCTATGTGCACACAGTGCGTTTTTCGCGGCGTTTTTGCGCGTTTTTCGGGTGCGTTTTTGGCCTCAAAACTGCAGGACTTTGCTTCCCCAGCAAAGTCTGAGTTTTAATTTTTGCTGTCCCCACACATCTGTTTTTTTTCAGCTGCGTTTTTGTGGTGCCACAAAAACGCAGCATGTCAATTATTCCCGCGTTTTTCACTGCGCTTTTCATCCATTGAGTTCAATGGGATGTTGAAAGACGCAATGAGAAACGCAAATAGCTGCGTTTTGGTGCGTTTCTAAGACCAAAAACGCAGCTATAAACGCAGGAGGTGGGTAGTAAAGTGACGTGTACAGGAAGAGGATTCCTTCTGTCAGTATATACAGAAGCGTGAATCCTCCCGGTACAGTCACCGCTACTTCCATCTCCCGTCCTGTGCATGTATGCTGCCGTGAAGCGCCATGTACGGGCAGGAGGTGGAAGCGGCTGCAATATCAAAAGTTAACAGTAGAAAAAAAAAAAAAAAAGTTATACTCACCTGTCTGCAGCCTCCCGGTGCCATGCCCGCTCCCAGATCCTCTCACGGTATCTCCACCCCCGCTCCGGCTGTGTGCAGACGGCCGGGAAACCTCCGATGGATGCAGGACCTGGCGATGGATCACCTGATGCAGTCACCTGACGCATCAGGTGATCGTAAGTATCGCGGTGACGCGGGCGCCCGGCCGGTATCAGCGGATGCGTCAGGAGACTTCATCCCTGATTACCGGCAGCTGCTGCAGCGATCGGACAGGATCAGACTCCCGCCCCATCGCTGCAGGAGCTGCCGGTAATCAGCACATATTTTTTTTTTTTTCTACTGATGCATCAGCTGATTGTATAATCGGCTTTTATACAATCAGCTGATGTGTGATGGGATTCAGGCACTTGATCCTGACACATCATCTGATCGCTTTGCCTTCCAGCAAACCGATCAGATGATATTGGATACGGATTGGACGGCGCGGGACCCTTGACCCAGGATTACTGCGGAGGGGGGTTCTTTATTTCAATAAAGATGGAGTCACTAATTGTGTTGTGTTTTATTTCTAATAAAAATGTTTTTCTGTGTGTTGTGTTTTTTTTTTTATCTTTACTAGAAATTCATGGTGGCCATGTCTAATATTGGCGTGACACCATGAATTTCGGGCTTAGGGCCAGCTATACAGCTAGCCCTAACCCCATTATTACCCGGCGAGCCACCCGGCTTCAGGGCAGCTGGAAGAGTTGGATACAGCGCCAGAAGATGGCGCTTCTATGAAAGCGCCATTTTCTGGGGTGGCTGCGGGACTGCAATTCACAGCGGGGGTGCCCAGAAAGCATGGGCACCCTGCACTGTGGATTCCAATCCCCAGCTGCCTAGTTGTACCCGGCTGGACTCAAAAATTGGGCGAAGCTAACGTCATTTTTTTTTTTTAAATTATTTCATGAAATTCATGAAATAATTTAAAAAAAAAAAAAAGGGCTTCCCTATATTTTTGGTTCCCAGCCGGGTACAAATAGGCAGCTGGGGGTTGGGGGCAGCCCGTACCTGCCTGCTGTACCCGGCTAGCATACAAAAATATGGCGAAGCCCACGTCATTTTTTTTGTTTGGGGGGGCAAAGAAATCCTGCATACAGTCCTGGAAGGAGGATGCTGAGCCTTGTAGTTCGACAGCTGCTGTCTGCTCTCCTGCATACACTATTGGATGGAGGATGCTGAGCCTTGTAGTTCTGCAGCTGTCTGCTCTTCTGCATACACTAGTGGAGAATGAAGAACACATTGAAGAAGGAAATTACATCAGACCTTTTTTTTTTGTTCACTGATAAAAAACGCATAAGGACGCAGTGAGCAAAAACGCAGCAAAACGCAGCAAAAAACGCACCAAATCGCGGCAAAACGCGTGCATTTTTTCGACGCAGGTGCGTTTGTGCGTTTTTAGCGGCCAAAAAACGCACAAAAACGCAGCGTCAAAAAAACGCACTGTGTGCACATAGCCTTACATCACTAACATCTTATTTATCATAAAATAACTTTATTTAGAAGATAAAAAGCTCTTATATAAGGAGGTCCCCACCTTCATGGACATATTTTTTTTTTTACTTAAAGGGAATATCTGGGACTTATACCGTACAGACCAAAAGTGTGGACACACGTTCTCAAAGAGTTTTCTTTATTTTCATGACTCTGAAAATTGTAGATTCACATTGACGGCATCAAAACTATTAACATATGTGGAATTAAATATTTAACAAAAAAGTGAGAATGCCAAGAGTGTGCAAAGCAGTAATCAACGCAAAAGGTGGCTACTTTGAAGAACCTAGAATATAAGACATATTTTCAGTTGGTTCACACTTTTTTGTTAAGTATTTCATTCCACATGTGTTAATGCATAGTTTTGATGCAGTCAATGTTAATCTACAATTTTCAGGATCATGAAAATAAAGAAAACTCTTTGAATGAGAAGGTGTGTCCAAACCTTTGGTCTGTACTGTATAAATATAAAAAAAAAAATCACCTAAGCACTACTAGGCAGATAGTTGTGCCTGGCGCCGTTCTTTGCCGGCACAAAGCGGTCACAGATCACTCCTGCCGGTGATCCAGCTGCATCTGCTCTTTCCACGTCAAGAGTGGAGGCTTTTTTCCGAACTGCTTTGTAGATAGTACGAGACAGGAGATGCCCTGCTGACTGACAGCTGGCTCCCAAAGCTAAGCAGCGGAAGCTGGCTGTCAATTAGTATGATGCCAGCTGCCCTGCCCAATCTACAGAGCAGAAAAGAAACCTCCTTGCTGCTGACAAAGCCATTGCTGGCAGAAGTGGTGTGTTCTGGCGAAGAACGGCGCTGAGAACGACAGGTAGGTAGTTAGCAACTACCTATCAGTGCTAAGCTACATTTTTTTTATTACAGTCCCAGCTATACCCTTTAAATGCATATATTTGGGGCTGAAAAT
Organism: Anomaloglossus baeobatrachus; assembly: GCF_048569485.1. NCBI lineage: Eukaryota > Metazoa > Chordata > Amphibia > Anura > Aromobatidae > Anomaloglossus > Anomaloglossus baeobatrachus. The sequence goes on along the minus strand of NC_134355.1, from coordinate 434,419,231 downwards.
TTTTGCAGTTGGGTTTCATTAAAAATGTTGGTTTGCCTCCTATAGCCACTGTACTGCACTGTCTGCAGAATGAGGGTAGGCCACTTTACCTTTATTTTCACAGATGTGTTAGGTACATGATTTTGTGGCACTTACTATTATATCGATATGACAAGTTCTCCTCCTATTCTTATTACTGCAGCTTTCCTCAACGACTGCACAACAATTACGTTCATAAAATAGCTGCAGATGGAAGAACATGTGACGAGACCTGTGCCAAAGAAAGATTGACAGGTCTACTCACATGCTCCTCCACCAGCAGCCGTTTTATGGACTGTAAAGCTGAGCAGTCTGGAGGAAAGCCGCAGTAGCATATGCAGGAGAATGACCTGTCATACCAATATAATGAGTGCCACAAAATCATGTCCCCAACACATCTGTTAAAATTAAAGGTCTGGCCGTATTTATGGATTTTATTTTACTCACGTATATAGCGCTATTAATTCCACAGCACTTCACAGACGTGATTATCACTGTCCCCAATGGGGCTCACAATCTTAATTCTCTATTAGTCTGTCTTTGGAGTGTGGGAGGAAATCTGAGAGCCTGAAGAAAATCCACGCAAACACAGGGAGAACATATATACTCCATGCAGCTGTTGTCTTTGGTGGGATCTGAAGTGCTAACCACTGAGCCACCATGCTGCCCATTATCTTTAACTCATTCTGCCGCCAGGAATAGATAGTGCAGTACAGTACAGCAGCTAGAGGAGGCAAACTGCAAAATTACCAATGAAACCCAATGGCAAAAACTATCTTTAGTCTGAATTGCATGCATTTAGGAAAAAGAAATTGTATCAAAGGTGGAAAGCCCCTTTAAGGACATCTAACACGGCTATTAACACTGCCATTTGTGGGTCAACAAAACTAATGTGAGAAAACAAGAAGCAAAATGCATCTTAGGACAGCATTTTGCTGGCAGCAAAGACGCCAAATTTGCTACAAAATAAACAAGCAAATACTCATGGTACATTACTTTACCTTAAGAAAGGGAGAGATCATAAAAATTCATTAGGCAGTATAAAAGTGCCTTGTCGCCTCTCGGTTGACAAGTGGGGAAGGCTTAAGTCTGATAATTGCAATCTGCATGACTGAATCACAATAGAGAACATCACTCACGCAGCACAAAACCACGCAAACACAATAAGTGTTAATGCTCATGGGGTCACCTTTAAAACGATTTGCCATGGGCTCTGGTATTCAGAGGAAAAGACTGCCAATGGTCCATTGTGTCGGAACCCTGGCTCCTCCAAACCCTCCCAATATGTTCCATTTTCAGGCTTTGAGAACTTCACCTCTGTAAATGGGATTTAGATGTTCTGTGGACAGGGTGTGAGAAGCAGCATTGAAACTGCAGGGCAACTTCCCAAAAGTGCCTTTGTGTTCCCTGTTTTCTAAGTAACAGCAGGAGGCTTCCTCTCACTTCGATGTGTTCGAACACAGAAGACACCATTGGATGATGGGTCACTTAGTGGGAAGGAACCATCCTTCTATTTATAACCCCCCTATTTTCTACATCCAGCAGGCAACTTCTAAGCTTTGATGTTCATTTGGTTTAAAGCGGTTCTCATCCATCACTGACACGAAAAGGTTCCATAAAGGCCTGGGAGTTGGTTCACCTCTTGATAAACTGTAGAAGGGCGCAGTGTGAACGTAGAGTGCTTGCTTTGGCAGGGGAACAGGACCAAATAGCCACAAATCTCAATTCAAAATCATGAACATCAATATTCATCCCTTTAAAGAGACCTACACTTCACATTGAGGCAAAGGCATTGGAATGTTCAGCTCTTTAGCCACTTGGTAAAATAATGGGAACGTATTACAATTAGGGTTCACTTACACCTGTAAAAATCTACATTTTATCAGATAGCACACTGACCCATGTTATTTTATGGAGCATGGCTGATTTTATTTTTTTTTTTACACATGGACCATACACTGATGACACACTGATTGTAAAACAGACACACGGACCATACACTGATGGTAAAACAGACACACGGACCATACACGGATGGTAACAACAGACACACGGACCATGCACTGATGGTAAAACAGACACACGGACCATACACGGATGGTAAAACAGACACACGGACAGTACACGGATGATGAAGGGATCAATTTTTCCCATGTGCGTGTATAAACATTACTTAAATGATATCTAGGCTTTAATAAAATTGTCCCTTATTTTAATGGCATAAAAGAATATACACTTAAATCAGAATCCTTAAACACTAGCTCTGCTGGCCCACAGTTCTGTTGGTCTGTGTTTACATTGGCTGAAGCAGTTAACATGTGGTCAACAGTTGAACAGGAAGGCGATATTCCCTTTTGGCAGAGTTCAACAGTAGTAGGGAAAGGAAAATTGAACAAGCTGCCCGGACCAGCTATGATTTTGCAGCTCGTATTTTCCCACTTGCTTGGAATGACACATGCAGAATTTGTGGCAGTTTTCTGAAGCAAAACACAGAATAAAAACTATGACCAAAAAACTGCTACTCTCTTCTGTTTTGTAGCCAACACAATTTGGAGCAAATTCTTAATCCTAGTCTTTTTTTTTTTTTTTTTTAAAGGGAACCTGTCATTAGATTTGGTGACTATAAGCTGTGGCCACCACCAGTGAGCTCTTATATACAGCATTCTGGAATACTGTATATAAGAACCCAGGCCGCAGCCTAGAATGTAAAAAAAACACTTAACATACTCACCTAAGGAGTGGTCCGGTCAGATGGGTGTCGCTGCTCTCCGGTCCAGCGCCTCCTCTCTGAGGCCCGTGTGAATGACGCATGCTACGTCATGCACACTAGCCGGCATTGAGGTCCTGTGCAGGCGCACTTTGATCTTCCCTGCTCAGGGCAGATCAAAGTATTGTGGTGCGCATGTGCCAAAGGTCTTTAACCTTTCCTTGCGCATTACAGTATTTTGATCTGCCCTCAGCAGTGCAGATCAAAGTGCGCCTGCGCAGGACCGCAATGTCTGCCTGTGTGGATGACGAAGGCACGTCATCCACACTGGGCTGGAAAGGATGACAAACTGCAGCAGAAAGGAGGCGCCGGACTGGAGACAGCAGGCACTGGACCGGAGAGCAGCGACACCCTTCGGACCGGACTGCTGCCCTAGGTGAGTATTCTTAAAGTGGTTTTTACGTTATAAAGCGTGCCCTGGGCACTTATATACAGTATTCTGGAGTGCTGTATGTAAGAGCTCACTGGTGGTGGCCGCAGGTTATACAATAGTTGCCACATCTGGTGACAGGTTCCGATTAGAAAAAAAAACCACTGCTTCAAAAACTGCTAGATAAACTACATTCATTAAATATAGCAACATGATATTCAATATCATTTACATCAGACAAAACAAGGATTTAACCCCTTAAAACTAAATTCAAGCTAACAAACTAAAGTAAAAAATAGAGATGGACACGTTGTGTGTTCACCGCTTCATAATCAATTCCCAGATGAAGCAGTTAAGGCAAAATTGTGTATTATATGGAGAGCAGGTATGCACACCAGTGACTATGTAAGGGGAATATATGAAAAGCAGAAACTGCTGTGTGAATACTGACATGAAAAATCCAATAGCTATATGCAAGAATGAAAATATGAAAATGGAATCTGCATTACTGCCATGAACATATGAATCAAGAGAAATTTAGCTATTGAATTGATCAATGCAACAGAGCCCCAACACTACGCCAAAGTATTTCTCTACGTTGGGGTCCCTAGCTTGTGTGTGTCCTCTCATGCAGTTAAAAAACTTACCGTGTATGGGAAGCTGAGACCCAGGCTATTTATGCGTATAATGTGGACTGGCAATAGGTGTGGGTGGGGCCGGGTTCAAAATTGGCAAAATTGTGTGTCTGGATAGGGTGGTGGCCTCCAATTTACAGACTCTCTGAGGTAAGATTACTTTAATCTCTTGATGCCTGTCTGCTGTACCTGTATCACACACCGCATTGCGGATGTGCAGTGTAGTCCAATACTGCTGTGTGACTAGTATTCTGACATCAGACTTTTTGCTTATGTAATACATATTTTCCCTATGCATGCATCCTACATTATTTTTGTTCTTCGGCACTTCCAATGATTATTAATAAATGCATGTTTCTATTATAATTAAGAATTGCAATTTTTGAGATTTTTTTTTCAGAATACTGATACTAACAAAGATTTAAAGTACCACTACAGCGTAAGTTTGTTTTTTCAGTGCTGGAGTGGTGCTTTAAATGCCAGTCGCCTGCCCCTGGTCTTCTACTTGCCTTCCAGCATTTACATCTTTTTTCTACATCACTCCGGTTCCGTGGAGTCATCTTGTGCCCGAACCTGCTGACTGGAAGTCATAAGTTTTGTTACAAGCACACAATGCAAATCTAAGAAAGCCAGAACAAGGCCCTCAGTTGTATTGTATTGACTTGTGACCTCTGTCACATGCCATGAAGCATTGGACCTTCCAAAAGGTCACAAAACACAGTAGAGTAACCGGAGAGATTCTGGAAACAGATGATGATCCCAGAATGGGACTATAAGACAGGGGACATATATTTAAAGCACCACTCCACCAGTGATCAAAGAAAAAAAAAAACAAAACTAAATACCAAACCAAGTGATGCTTTAACCCCTTACCGTCAAAGCCTGTTTTCACCTTCCTGACCAGGTCAAATTTTGCAATTCTTACCATTGTCACTTTAATGTGGTAACTCTGGAATGCATCCCAGTAATTCTGAGAATCTTTTATCGTGACACATAGTACATCAGGTTAGTGGTAAATTTATGGTGAAATTTTATATTTGTGAAAATATTGGATTTGGGTCAAAATTTAGCAATTTTCAATCTGAACTTTTATGCCCTTAAACCAGAGTTATGTCACACAAAATAGTTAATAAATAAAATTTCCCATGTCTACTTTACGTCACCAGGTTTGAAACTTTGTTTGTTAGTAAGTTAGAAGAGTTAAAAGATTATCAGCAATTTCTAAATTTTCAAGCACAATTAAAATGTATTTTTTTAGGACCACGTGACATTTGAAGTGACTAAATGGCCTATATGACAGAAAATATCCAAAAGTGACAATTTTCAAAACTATACTCCAAGTGCTCAAAACTTAACGTTTAATAATCCTTTATGTGCTTCACAGGAATTAAAGCAATGTGGAAAGGAAAAAAATGAAAATTTACTCTTTTCCCACAAAAATATTGGTTTAGGCTCAAATTTTGCATTTTCATAAGGGTAACAGTAGAAAATAGACTAAACTTTTTGTGCACTCTCTCCTGAGTTCATCGATTCCCCATATGTGGTGGAAAACTATCGTTTGAAAACATGGCAGGGCTCGGAAGGGAAGGAGCACTATTCGAATATTGAAGCGCAAAATTGACTGAAATAGGCAGATGCCATGTTGCATTTGCTGAGCCCAAGGTGCTTAAACAGTGTAAAACCCCCACAAGTGACCCCATTTTGGAAACTACATCACTCAAGAAATGTATTAAGATGTGTTGTGGGCACCTTGAATCCACAGGTGCTTCATGGAATTTTATAACATTGAGCCATGAAATTAAAAACACACAATTTTGCCACAAACATGTAGCTTTTGCCCAAAATATTTCCCAAGAGTAACAGAAGAAAATTGACCATAGAATTTGTTGGGCAATTTTTCCAAAGTATACAGATGCCACAAATGTGGTGGAAAACTACTGCTTGGACGTATGGCAGGGCTCAGAAAGGAAGGAGCGCTATTTAAGTTTTGGAGCGCAAAATTGGCTGCAATAGACTGTGAAGGCAATGTTACGTGAATGCAATATCACGCGGGACCCCTGATGCGCCTGAACACTGGAAACACCCCCACAAGTTACCCCAATTTTTGAAAGTATGTTACTCAAGGAGAATTTATACAGAGTGGTGAGCACCTTGAACCCACCTGGGCTTCACAGAATTTTATAAAGTAGAGTAGTGAAAATAAAATATATTTTTGCCATAAAAATGTAGCTTTATCCCAATCTTATATACCTCAAAAAGACTCCCTAAGACCAGAAAGACAAAAAACCTGCCTCTAATAGTCAAAACACTGTATAAATGTAAAATAATATTTAATTAATTTGTGAATAAAATATATTTAACAATTAAAAACAGTAAGGAATACTCTTGCTATCATGCTCCCTTGAGAAAGTCCAATGCAGGACGAAACGCGCGTCGGGCAGCAGACAGGCGAATTCTAACGACTCTACACTAAGGTATTACACATTCTGGTCTTTATTTCTATGCTTTTAAATTGCACTAGTCATACTCCTAGCTAGCTTCTAATTTCATGCTCCTAGATTGTATTAGTTAAATCCATAGCTAGTTTCTATTTCATATGTCCCTAATCTGTCCTGGCTATACTGGCATAACACCTATTTAAGGATCCAGCATCACTACCTCTACATTATTAAACACTAGGCACTTTATTTTTGATACAAATATAGGAATAATGCTGGTTTAAAATCATTCACAGTTTTCTTACAATCACTTTATTTATTGTCATTACTTTTTGTATCTATTATGAATAAGCTGTTTTTTACAATAGAAATCTTCTAAACTATTTATGGGCATATATTTCTCGTCATTTGATATCTCAGAATTCTTTTACCTTTTTGTAGTAGTCCCTCTGGTATTTTTTTGCACACTGTCCCAAAGATTTACCCTGTCTATCCATGATTTTTTTGCTTCCTTACGGTTTTTAATTGTTAATTTTTACTTAATTTGTGAATAAAATATATTTATTTTAGATTTATACGGTGTTTTGACTCTTAGAGGCAGGTTTTTTGCCTTTGTCTTAGGGAGTCTTTTTGAGGGAGATATACATTTGCATACAAGCACCAATTTAGAGGATTTTTGGTTATTGGTGTACCCCAATTTTGTCATTTTCTCAAGGGTAACAGGAGAAAGTGGACCATACAATTTGTTGTGCAATTTCTCCTGACTACGTCAATTTTCCATATATGTGATAGTAAACTACTTTTTGAGTGATCGTGAGTGTTCAATAATTGAATTGTGGAGATCTATTTTGGCTGGAATACACTAGAGACGCCATGTCCCATTTGAAGATTCCCTGGAATAAAGCAGCAGAAACCCCAACGAGTGACCCTATTTTAAAAACTACGCCTCAAAAAATGTATCTAGGGGTGTCATGAGCATTTTTCACACTTAAGCGACTCACAGAATTGTATAACATTGGGCTGAGTAAATGAAAATTTCTCATTTGAAGAAAAAATTACATTATTACCAAATATTTTGTTTTAGCCCCAGATTTTACATTTTCACATGGGAAATTGGGTAACAATGCCACCAAAATGTGTAACACCATTTTTTCCTGAGCATGGAGGTACAGAACTACTTAGCCACACAGCGAGACTTGCGATGGAGGGAAGCAGCGCTATTTGACTCTTGGAGCACAGATTTTCTTAGAATAGTTAGCAGACTTCATATACAGAGACCCCAAGTGCCAGAAGAGCAGAATCCTGCCTCAAGTGACCCCTTTTTGGAGATAACACCTGTCTGTGAATTTATCCACAGGTGTAGTAACTATTTTGACTTCATGAGTGTTCTCCAGAAACAAGCAGCAATAGATGTTGCTGAGTGAAAATAGCAAATTTGAAATTATTGTACCCATATTTTGTAATGTCCATAGAATGTACCGAGCTTGTGCTTCTGGAGAAAGGACAGAAGACGTGTTCACTCCACGCTGCTGCTGAAGACTTTCCAAGAAAAGATCCAGGACACACCAGTGGAGAGAAGTGGTTTCTATTCAATGCATTTCAAAGACATTACAAGCTTCTTTAGGAAGAGAACCCCAATACTTTTCCTGAAGAAACAACTTGTAATGGCTTTGAAATACATTGAACAAAAAGCACTTACCTCCACTGATGTGTCCTGGATTTTGCCTTGGAAAGTTTTGAGCAGCAGCATGGAGTGAACACTTTTTTTCTGCACTGTCCCGTCCACTCATGTATCTGCAGCAGCTGGTCCACTTTTTAGAGCATGCCATCCTGGTGAATTACAAAGGCTGTCCTCATCATAAATGCTGGGAAACAAAAAAAAAAAAAAAAAAGCGCACAGCACAATAGGGTCTTAGCCGCATAGATTAGTCGAGGGGGAGATAGGGATGCGCTCCCCTGGTGGCGTGTAACACAATCACTGTCAAGCCAACATATCAGCTGTTGTAGAATCCGTGAGTGTGTAGCAATGTGATCAAGGGAAGCAGATTCTATCAGAGCTGCTGATTCCCAATGAAGAGCCAGGACAAAATCATTTAAGTGGTTTATTGTCAACGGGTTTCAAAAGTCACTCAGACTCCTTCCTCAGGACCGCCACGTAAAATCATTACGGAAATGCAAAACATGTGGCTTAGGCACATTGTGAGCCTCAAAAAGGATGGGGCTTTGGATCTAGGTGTGCAGATTTTGCTGGATTTCTTTTTGGGGGAAGCCATGGTGCTTTTCCGGAGCCTTTGTGTTATTAGTTAAGTGGAAGCCCCCTATATTTACAATGACAGATCTCAGACATGAGTGGAGGCTTTTTGTGTGTAATGAGATGAAACTTATTGGCAACATTTTACATGACATTTTAGATCACATTTATCCTGTCCTCTACACTGAGCACTTACTTTGGGGTTAACATTTAAAATCTCAGAATGACGCAATTCAGATAACATGCCCGAGGGTTCCATTCACTATATTGAGACAACAGTCTAGCCTTTGTATCAGCGGTGTCAATCTTTTCAGAAGTGCATAAAAGAGTGGCCAATCGCACTTTTATGAACACTTTAAAAGTCGGCCACTGCTGGATTATAGGGCAGAGAGTATCCACAGCATCTCAGTTTCCCTCATTATAGTGAGTGTCCTTTCCAGGGTTTCATTTGAAATCACGTATTTCAGAGATTTATACATAAACCCCGGTATAAGTGCTCAGCGTAGAAAGCAGGATAAATGGGAGCTGATTCTTACTGCACTCTTTGGAAGGCAGAATAAACAAAATCAAGAGCAGGTCAAAATTTTTTATAGCTTTTTTGAGGGATGAGTTGACTTATTTTTAGTCACAACAATTTTTGATTGCTTTTTATTCTGATATTTGGGAGGCAGAATGAATATTCACCAACAATTCAGAATTTATTTTTATGTTTAGCATTTGGTAAAAGTGACAACACTGTTTTATTCCTTGGGACTGTACGATTACAATACTACATTTATAGTTTTTTTTAATGTTTTACTTCCATCACATAATTATGCATCGCTATATTCTGACAGGTATTGCTTTTTATTTTTCCGCTGATGGAATTTTATAGCAGCTTGTTTTTTGTGGGATGAAATGACCTTTTCAACAATACCATATTCATTTCTATTTTGCTTTTTTCCCCACTCTTTTTCAGGCTGTTTGATGAAAAAGACTAATTTTTGCCACTTTTTTTTTTTTTTTTAATAATGTTCACTGAAGCGGTTAAAAAGTATAATATTTATAGATCAGGTTGTTCCAGAAGCAGCAATGCCAAACTTGTATTTTCTGTTTTTACATAACTATACATCTTTATTGGTATAATATTGTTTTAATTTTGTTTATTTGGAGACTTTTTAAAAAATATTTTTACAGTTTTTTTTTTTGTTGTTTTTAAACTGCGTCCCCTTATGGTATATTAACATTAGTCTGACCGCTGGTGTAATGCATTTCCATGCACACGCACTGCAATACATTATACTTGCTAGTGTAGCATTGACAAAATAAGTAAAAAATCATGCTCTTGACATGGTCTAACAGGCCACCTAGCCAGGTAACCCCGAGGTCCTCACTTGACCTTGCGTTGCCATGGCAACAATCGGGACCTAGTGATCATGTCGCGGGAGCCTTGATTGAGTGGGAGTGGGAGCGCATTCCTTCTCATGGCCTGCTAAATACCACGATCGTTATTGATCGCAGAATTTAGGGCGTTAAACAGCCAGAGGCGGTGTCAGCACCGGCCCTGGCTATGACAAACTGAGCTCATTCCCATTTAAGCTAAGCTCCCGGCTGCGATCGCATGTGCACAGTCCTTGTGCCAGCATGATCGCCAGGATGCACCGGTATGTCCATTTGTGCGAACGCACTGCAAAATAATAATCATAAGTATAACATGCTAAAGAGCATTTTAAATATCATATGGGAAGACCTGTGTGGACTACCATAAACAATGAAAATGCAAACCACTCAAATTGTAAGCACAAAAACAAGAGGGCACAAAGTGGTTGAGATGCAAAGGTATATGTCAAAATTTAATAATACATGCACATAAATAAAGTGGGGATACAGAAGACAGAGGTTGCAAAAGGCACGATAAAAAAACATCCAGTCCGTGGCTGTTTCACTTGTGGTCACTGTGTTGCTTGCACTAATGTCTCTCGCAGTAAGACTTTTTCCACTGCTGATGGTAGTCGGACCTTTGACATCAGGACTTTTATTTCATGCGCTTCTTCTTACGTTATTTATTATGCGACATGCAGTTGCCCTAAAATATATATAGGATTAACATCCAGGGAGCTGCGAGTAAGTACGCGAGCATGTGAGAGACATTGGTGCGGCCAAGACAGTGATCGACGTCTCTACCCTTAAGACCCTCCCAAGACACTTTCGAAATTATCACGATTGTAATGCAAAATCATTACGGGTCACGGGGATAGACGTTGTTCAATGTGGCAACAGAGGTGGGAACCTTAAAAAAAATCCTAGCTCAGAGGGAAACAAAATGGATTACGATACTGGGGACATTGGTTCCGTCTGGTTTAAATGAGTCCCTTAGCTTCGCCCCCTTCCTGTAGTTCCTCATTCTCCATGTTTCCCCCCCCCCTTTTTTTGCTCAGTGGGTTGTTCCCATTTTTTATTTCCCTTTTTACCTTACTATTGCTATTTTAATGCACTATAGCTGCATCGGTTTTTCTGCTATCTTTGCCTTTCTGTTTGCAGCTTTCTTTTCCTGTTCTTTTGGACCCTTGCCATCTGTATGCCTGAACACGTCACTCAATTATACATGTGAACATATGAAGACTCCCCTCACTGCAGCTTCGACTGAGTATTGGACTACATGGCTCAGATTATGACTACTATTATGTGTTACTGCTATTATGCCATTCAGTCCTTTATATGCCTCTGTATATTTCTGTTGTATAGGGAGTTTCCGTTCCCATGTGTCAGCAGCTGATGTGCGCGCATGCGTGGTCCGCTCCCTCTCCCTGGCATGCCCTGCGGTGTCTGTAGGGTGGAGTTGCGCTCGTGTGGGGGCGTTACCTGATACACTGGAGTGCCCCCCCTCGAGCGCTCCTCTACCTGACGCAGCTCGCAGTGGCTGGGGAGTTTGATGTGAACTGCGCATGCGCAGATGTAAACATCACTGATTGGCTACTTTCACCCATGTGACACCTCACATGGTGCACACAAGGTCCTTAAACAGAGGAGTCTTTACCCCTCCTTCAGTCTGATGAAGCATTCATTAAACACGTGAAACGCGCGTTACCATCTAGGGGGGACTTCTGGTCTTGCAGCCCTGCACTTGGCACCTTAATGTTACGCTGGTGACTGTTTTCCCGATTTGATACAGCATTAGTATGTTTCTGCATTGTACACTGTTCTACTTGGGCATTTGCTGTATGTTAACCCCGGTGTCACCAGCGACTACTCTGGATAATCACATGGTTTATACGTTCCTACCTTTAACAAGCTGATTTTCTGACTATTTATTGACATGTGATATCCCCTGTTTTTTATCGTGCCTTTTGCAACCTCTGTCTTCTGTATCCCCACTTTATTTATGTGCATGTATTAAATTTTGACATATACCTTTGCATCTCAACCACTTTGTGCCCTCTTGTTTTTGCACTGCAAAATAAGATGTACTCTGATGACCAAAGTTGGGAGGGCTTAATATAGTGTTCATTTCATTTGACTAAACTGATTAGATCACATAGTATAATGGCCAATTTATAAATATATTTTTCAGGTCAGCAACAGAAGAATAAATCGCTTAAAGTGTAATCACAGTTTTAGTTTTTATTTCATAAATCATAAAATCTGTATCCAGTTGTTACTGGTGAGATGTAAATAGAGGGGGTGGAGCTCTGTCTCTAGCTCCTCCCTTCTCCCCTTCGTCATAGAATCTCGTCAGTAATAGCCGCCATCTCCTATCTCAATAATGGAAAAGTCTTCACTGAATAAAGACTTTACCTCAGAATTGAGAATTTTATATCATGACTGATCCATCCTGGCAGAGAAAGCAGCAAATTTGTCTGATAAGATATATTACAAAGTTACTTATTTTCATGTGTGCTAATCATTGAAGAAATAAAAATGAAAATGACGGTCACACTATAAAAGGGGTTATGCACTACTGAACTAGCCCTTTTAACAGCTAAAGCAACAACAAAAAAATATTTACCAGACCAGCGTTGTTCTCCCAATGCCAACACTGTCTCCTGCTGGTTATGTAATATGTCATGTGACCGCTGTAGTCAAATACGCGGACGATGGCTGGCAGGAGCTTTTGAGTACTTTAGTCAGAGCGGCCGTTTGCTTTGATGAAAAAGTGAAAGTCACAGCCGAAGAGCAGCCATTGATTGCAGCGATCATAAATATCACATGACCACTGGGAGTGACTGCACCATCACCAGTACAGGAGGGTAACCCACGGGATCTTTTTGACTCTCCCCCTCCTCTTTACCATTGTGGAGCCTTGATTCCCCTCTTCCACCTGACCCCTTGCTGGGATAATCTTTTTACACTGTGGACGATCCCTGCATTATATTGGTATGGCATACCATCTTCATCTTGCTCCTGGCCAGGACGTATAGGGTTGTGATCTTGCCACATTAGTGATTCCCTGCTACTATTTTGGGTCTGTCATCCTATATGATATTATTATAGATTGTCATACTATGTGTAATTTCACATGTCCTTGTTTGTGATTTAATGTGTATATTTTCATTGGTCAAGCATTTTCACTTATATATATGCAATATCATTATCATTGTGATGTATATTGAGGGGTTATCTCGGCTCTGGTTGTTTATTATATAATGTTATGGTATACCACTATATTACTATGAGCTGTTTGGGAGACTCATACCGTGATAGTGTGTTTTTTGCATTTTAAATGATTTTATGGATATTTTTGATACAATAAAATTGTCTTTCATAAACATTATTGGACTCTGCTCCCCATTGTGCAGTACTTTTCTTCTTATTTTGTCTTGCCCCTTACTGCACGGGTGAGCATGGAGGTTATTTATATATTATAATTATATATTGGCTGTGCACCCTTTTGCCCCTATTCCAGTACAGGAGGGTAGCACATGGTTTGGGGATAGGGGGAGGCGTTGGTTTTTTTTTTTATAAGATTTGTGATCCAGTAGTGGACATCCCCTTTAACGGGGTTCTTGGCCATATGATATTGAGGTCTTATTCTGTGCAGTGGATGCTACACATTAGCATGAGCTGCTAAAAGCTTTAGAGTAGTGATGGGCGAAACCCCCTGATGTTCGTGTTCGGGAGCCTCGCCCGAATGTTTTGTAAAGTTCGAGTTCGGGTACTAAAATAACGCAAACTTGCGTTCAAACACCGAACTTGGACTTTACAGTTATGGGATGGGGCGGGAGGGTGGGTCTGTAAAATAAATATAGTTAATCATAAACATTGTAATGATACTTACCGGTCCCCGCAATGCATCCTGCAGACTCTGTCTCCCGGCCGTTTCTGCTTCCGGGTCCGATAATTGTTGTGCCCCCAGGTAACCACAATTGACTTACAGGACCTTCCATGATGTCCTAGCCATGTGACCAGCTTGGTGTGAATGTTGTACAGACATTGGGTTAGACTGCTCTCATGGATATGATGTCATGGAAGGTCCTGTAAGCCTTTGGACTATATGAGAAAAAAATCCCAAAAACTGAGCCATATAGTAAACATGCGGCCAGCATGAATATACTGGCAGCATGTATGCACTACTCACACTAAATACATAAACAGAGGACAGCCGAGTATCTGTGCAATAAAGTGAATTTTATTAAAGGACAGACAAGCAAAACAGCAATGCATGCAATTAATAAAAACAACTACCATAAGATCAGAAGGGCATGGAGTATGAATACAATGTGTGAATCACAAGAACCAATAGCCGTGGGAGAGGCAAAAAATTCATACAATGTACTAAACACGTCCAAGTAAGTAAAATGAGTATTAACACCTTTAGTAGCCATGGGAGAGGTGGAAAAGAGTATGCAAACAAGGGCCTGTAAGAGTGCGGTTAACAGCAATGGGACACAAGTGAGCAATGTATAGCCATGGAAGAGGTGACTGCTATGGAGTATTCATAGGAGTAATACTCAAATACAAAAATAGCCGTGTGAGAGGTAAACAATAGTCACCAACAGTCATGGTGTACACTGGTCACTAATGAGATGTAAAGTGTCGACAACCAGATGTCCAAAAGTATAATCACAAATACAGACTCAAGTGCACACCATGATAACCAGGAATACCTATTTGTGTTGCTAAACTTTGGATCTTTTGTAAAACACTCTGTTCTAGTGGCATGGTGTACCCCTTACAAAAAAAAACAAAAAAAAACAAACCTTCAAATGTTGATCAATGTAAATTACATTATTTCTGAAAAAAACAAAGTGATCATACATTGTTCTCCAATTTTCATCTCCAGTGTATGTGTGGCCCATATCCAGCAGAGTTTGAGATCCCTGCTGTAGAATTTATTCTATAGCAGGGGTCTCAAACCCTACACGTAAGGGTAGGGCCCAATTCCCACTGTACCTGTGTCATTGTTAATTTCTTTACTGTGACCCATAAGGGTATTTTTTAAGTAACCTTCACTTGTACAGCACCATGGGATCAATGGTGCTTTATAAATAAATAATCATTTGTTTTGGGGGGGTTTTCAGTGAGGGAAGGTCTTTGTCCCTAAACCAACAAAGAGACCTCCAGAAGGTCATAACTTTTTATTTAAATGGATCATTAAGCAAAAACGTATTGAGCAAAAATGCAAACTGGAAACAAATTGGAAGCGTTTGCACGCATGTTTCATATCCCTATAGATTTGAATGGCCAACTCAGAGCCACAAAACAAATCAGAATAGGACATACTCAGTCTCATGGATCTCACACAGTGATCAGTATTATCCAAGGACATCTGTATAGATCGGGGTTTTCAGGATTTCCTTACTATTGAACAGGTGATGGAATCATTATCAAGGCATCACCTGTGCTATATTAAGGAAATCCTGAAAACATGACCTGTTGGGGGTCGTGAGGACTGGAGTTTGGGAACCACTGGTATAGATCTATGAAACTTTATGAGCTGCTGTGCTGTGTGGGGAAAAAAAAAAAAATCTACACAGATGGGTCAATGTAACACTATTGTGGATTTTGAAGTAATGCAGTAAAATTGCAACTAACTGATGGAAAAAATTAAGACGTGTTTTTCTGGCAAACGCAGAAACACCTTAGTGTGAACTTGGCCTAGATACCTAAAATGGTCATGTTCTATCCATTGTATATGTTGGAAACACAAAAAAGTCGAGCACCACAATGGACCACAAAGTTAACACTAGGCAGATACCTAAATTCAGTGAAGACAGTAAAAAATGTGTTCGTTTTGGCCCACCCAACCATTCTGCTTCATGCCAGTTCCATCTGACATTAGCAGAATGTGTGGCACATGCACTGGATACCGAGTCGTGTGCATCACCCTGGACTTTCATGAATGCTAACTATGATACAGCTGGCAAACATGGCAATGTGACAATGTGTTTATTTGAAGTCTCCTTAGTTGAGAGGTGCCAGACCCCGCATAAAGCACACGGCATTAATCTACCTGCTTGAGAATAAGCTTTTCAACAAGCGCAAGGAAGTTAAATGTAAACGCTCTTAATTTAAACACAATTCTTCTGAAAAGCTGGCGAATCTACAAATGCCCCCTACGTTAATATATTACACTTTTATTTCTAAATGTATAACAACATTCTTTCATCTTTACCTGTCATGAGATTACCCAGATGAGGATGGATCACACGTGTGACCGAGCAGAGGTGGCATGACATCACTCAGAAATGATGGATTGTGCGTGCCATTGGATTAGCTCTCAGTCACAAATGAAAAGGCAGGTACTCCGCTAAAGAAGCTTAACAGGGAGGACATTTTCGAAGCACATTATGCGAGAGTGAGGAATTTTATTTTTTTCATAGGTTTTGTAGTCCAAAGGTCATTTTGAGCAAATAAAAGTATGGTAAACAGAGGTACTAAATTGTCTTGACTAGAGGCTATAATAGGCACAAATGGACAGTAAATAAAGTGCGTGCAAGCTTGTGTATTTATTAGCTATATTCTTCATTTCTACCATACTCAATTAACCAAAAAGATACCATGTGCCATCTGTGTTTAACATTGCAAAGAAAAGGTGAACCTTTACAATTTATTTAGTAAAAGGGAAAATGTCAGCAGGCTTTTGCTACCTCATCTGACAGCAACATAACATAGGCAAGGAGATTCTGAATGCAACAATATATCACATAGACTTATGTAAGAAGGGCTGCACCCAGTAATCTAAGAATGGAGTTTTAAGCATGTAGCTGAGCCCAGGGAGTTGTTCTGCCCTCACAAGGCTCTCTATAGAGATTGTACATAGACCGAGTCGTCAATCACAGCAGGGAGTGTGTCTGCCTCCCATGAACATGCCAGCTAGACCTAGCAATGTTAATCACAGGGTAATAAACCTTTTAGTTGAAGTGAACCTGTCAGGCGCAATATGTACCCTGAACCACGAGCAGTTCTGGGTGCATATTGCTAATTCCTGCCTAACTGTACCTGTATCTGGTAGCATAGATAAAGATATCTTTAGAAAAAAGTATTTCTAAAGATTCTTTATAATCTGCTAATGAGCACAGGGACAAGTCGCAAAGGACGTTACTTCCCCCAACTAGTCCGCCGTCTTAGCACCACACCACAGAGGTGTGCTAACATGCTAAGCAATACAGCATCACCAGCGGTGACACACGTACCTGTATCCACCAGCTCCACTGTTCAGAAGTCCCAGTACTTCCGGTCATGCACAGTATGAAGCTGGGTGAATGCATCTCAGCTTCAGCGAGGTCTAGTGTGCATGACCGGAAGTGCCAGGACTTCTGAACAGCAGACACAGGTACAGTGGAACCTTGGTTTAAGAGTAACTTGGTTTGAGAGCGTTTTGCAAGACAAGCAAAGCTTTTTAAAAAATGTTAACTTGGTTTAAGAGCAATGCTTTGCAATAAGAGCAAATTCACACTGTGCACACTTCCGGTTCTATCCTTTCATCACACTCTGACCCGCTCTGGAGGTAATTTTCTGTCCATATATACTGTATACAGTATATCATTGCACAGTACAGTATATACTATATAGCATTTCTATCAATTTGCATTTTTGGATACAGTATTGTACTCTTTCGGCTAACCAGTACAGCACTTTGCTTATACAGCACCTCCGGCACACAAACAATTCTATTGGAAGCTAATGTGCAGTTTAATTTGCTTTATGCTTTTTATATGAATACAGTACATTATTTTGTATTACTGTAATAAGTTTGTATAAATACTGTAAATATTGTTTGGTTGTGGATGAATTGTCTGCATTTCAATTATTTCCTATGGGAAAATTCGCTTTGATATAAGAGTAACTTGGTTTAAGAACACACTCCCGGAACCAATTATGTTCGTAATCCAAGGTTCCACTGTATATGCATCACCACTGGTGATGCTACATTGAGATAGCATGTTAGCACACCCCTGTGGTCGTATTACCATGCTTAAAATTGTAGACTAGTCAGGGGAAATAACGCCCTTGCAACTAATCACTGGCCTAATTAGCATATGATATAAGAACTTTAGAAAAATACTTTTTCTAAAGATCTCTTTATCTATGCTACTAGATACAAGGACGGTTAGGCAGGGATTAGCAATATGCACCCAGAACTTTTCATGGTTCTGGATGCATATTGCACCTGACAGGTTCCCTTTAAAGTAAACAATAGTTCATACACACCCTGATAAGAAGCACAGTTAATTTTTATTTTTTAACCCTTACAACATGCTGTCCTCAGCTTACATAGCAAAAACCTGCTGACCGATTGCCTTTAATGACCCTTTCATGAAAAACACTGAGGACACACTGATTGTAAAAACAAAAAGGTGGTTAAATCCGATATTTTTTCCCTGCATTCTTTTCCCCTTTCTAAAAAAAACAAAAGTGTGAATGAGGCTTTAAGCTATGTGCCCACGTTGCGTATTTGCATGCAGTTATGCTGCATATTGCACTGCAGCGTAACTGCATGCGTCCTGCATCCCCAGCACAATCTATGAAGATTGTGCATAATCCATGCGCATGTTGCGTTTTAGAACACAGCGTTTCGGCTGCTGCCAAGACACTGCGTTCTAAAAAGAAACATGTCACTTTTGTGCGTTTTGGTTGCAATGTCGTCTCTCTCTCTCTGTCTGTCTCTGTCTCCCTGTCGGTCGGTGTCTCGCTCTCTCTGTCGGTCTATCACTCTCCCCCTCTCTCATACTCACCCATCACTGACCAATCACCGTCGCGGAGCTGCACGGTGTTCACACTGTGGCGGCTTCTCCTGCTTTTGAAAATGCCGGCCGCTGATTATTCAATCTGGTATTCCCTGCTTTCCCCGCCCACCGGCCCCTATGATTTGTTGCATTGAGACAGCGATCACTCAGCATGGGGGCAGGTCTGACTGCAACCAATCATAGCCACCGGTGGGCGGGTCTATGTAGTGCAGTAAAATAAATTTAAAAATTGACGTGCGGTCCCCCCATAATTTTGATACCAGCCAAGATAAAGTCACACGGCTGAAGGCTGGTATTCTCAGGAAGGGGAGCCCCACGTTATGGGGAGCCCCCCAGCCTAAAAATATCAGCCAGCAGCCGCCCGGAATTGCCGCATCGATTAGATGTGACAGTCCCGGGACACTACCCGGCTCATCCAGAATTGCCCTGGTGCAGTGGCAATCTGGGTAATAAGGAGTTAATGGCAGCAGCCCATAGCGGCCACTAAGTCCTACGTTAATCATTGCAGGAGTCTATGAGACACCACCAATGATTAACTTATAAGTGAAAGTAAATAAACACATACACCCAAAAAAAATCCTTTATTTGAAATAAAAGACAAAAAAACACCCTCTTTCACCACTTTATGAAAATCCCCAAACACCCCTCCAGGTCCGGCGTAATCCTCACGAGGTCCCACGACACATCCAGCTCTGCTACATGAAGCTGACTGGAGCGGCCGTAGAACACCGTCGCTCCTGTCAGCTCCACGCAGAAAGTGATGTGAGCCGCGCTGTCACCGGAGACGTCACTCAGGTTACCCGCGGCCACAGGTCGCAGGTGGAGGACTCGAGCTGGCCGCAGGTAACCTGAGTGACGGCGCGGCTCACTGCAGTCACTCAGGCGATTTGCGGTCACCGGTGAGTCCTTCACCTGTGATCGCAAATCAAGCCGCGACACGCACAGAGCAGCGTGATCACCATGAAGTCGTGTGAAGTTCATCCAAGTTCGTTCTAATCGCGCGGCAGTGTCTCGCAGCCAGCCATGCCCTTTTTGACAGTTCAGTCCCACTCGGCTCTGCTGCAAGTCTATGGTGATGCAGCAGAGCCGAGTGGGACCGCACAGTCAAAAATATGCGTTCTGAAAGCAGGAATTCTGCAGTTACAATGCGTCTCAGAACACAGCTTTTCGGCTGCGTTCTGAGACGCACATGCAGCGACTTACACGCTGCGTAATAGAACGCAACGTGGGCACATAGCCTTATACTGGTACCTAAAATCACTATGCTATGTGCCCACAATGAGTTTATGGCATCTGTCTTCCCGACTTCAGATATTTGAGCAGGATGTGAGCGCTGCGCTGACTTCCTGCTCAAACGTCTGAAGGCGGGGAGAATAAAGCTGATGCTGACTGGTGATGAGTCTTGCATGTTAGTGTTACGTGGGCCCTGAGAACGCGGCTTCAGACATCTCTGGAACGACTGCCGCATCAGAGGGGAGTATAGGTTTGTTATATTTTTACGGGGGTGAACAAGAGGGATGAGAAGGGGTTGCCCAAATAGTAGACATCTTTAATACGCTCACCTGCTGCTACTATCTCCAGGCTTCAACCCCGTTCTGCTTCTCTTCTCAGTAACGTCAGCACTTTGCAGACTTTCCGGATCACACTGTGCTCTCAGTGACTGGTTTTACAGTGGAAGTCTATTGAGTGACAGAACGCGGCTTCATAGGATTGCATATTAATAGAGACACAGAGTGAGCCGGCTAGACAGAATTGCGTTGATGTCACTGAGAAGAGGAGAAGAACTGTGCCGATACCGTAGAAAACTGTAGTAGGGGATTATATTAATACTCGCACTACACTATATATACATATGCACAGGTGAGAGGACTTTAAGTGCTAGCATTGAACATTTATTGCAGATTTGATTGGAGCTGAGCTAACCTAAGTAATAGGAACTAACCCAAAACTATTCTTAAAAAAATCTGAGAGAAGTAATTTGGTGCTGGGTAATGCAATTTTATTTTATTATGTAATGTGAGACTCTTGATTGTATGAGATTTTGTGATTGCTGAAACCAGGGAGATATGTATATATTTGCTTTTTATGCAAATCTATTCAAGCTCAAAGTAGTGATTTTAGGTACCAGTATAAGGCTAAGTACCCACGATGAGTTTATATGGTGGCGCAGTCGTTCGCGTAGTCATACAGCGCTGGGGTCCTGGGTTCCCCAGCAAAAACAAAATCTGCAAGGAGTATGTATGTTCTCCCCATGTTGTGCATCCACCCACACTGCAAATACCTGCAAATATGTCCCCAATGGACACAGTGTTACTGAATATATATATTAGCGCTATGGAATTAATAGCGCTATATGTGAATAAATTATTATTACCCACGTTTTTGCTGTTGCTTATTTTTGCTGCATCAAAAATGCAGTGTTTTACAGGTGAAGCAAAGTGGATGGGATTAATAGAAATCTCATTCACTGTGCTTATCGTAAACTCGCCTGCGGTGCATTTTTCCAAGCCGCCGCATGTCAATTTCTCTTGCGGGTGTGCTGATACTTCTGTGCGGAATTTCTCCATAGACTTGCATTAGATGCGAAGATGCTAAAGGTAAAAAACGCACATTTTTTTAGGTGAATTTATGCGGCGTATGCTTATCAGAAACACATGTAATCCGCACCGAAGAAGAATGTCAATACTAGTAAATTTCAAAAGCAAAAACTGCTTAATTTAACCCCTTAAGGACTGGGCAATTTTTTTATTTTTGCGCTTTTTTTTTACCCTTTATTTTAAGAGCCATAACTTTATTTTTCCATGGATCTAGCCGTGTGATGGCTTGCTTTTTGCAGGATGAGTTGTACTTTTGAATGACACCATTCTTTTTTTTTTTTCAGATTATGTACTGTTAAAGTGGGGGGAAAAAAAACCCAAGTGTGGCGAAATAGCTCCCAGCTTTCCCAAACAGGTGTAAATTATAGCCAAGTTTGATCCGTTCTCTTGCTCAGTTAATGTGAGGTCTGGTTTGCCACAAACAGAGGCGAGTTAGTTAGGGATTACTGAGGGATTACTGCTGGATTAATTTAAAACGATGAAGCTAAAACAACAAAAGGCGCAAAATTGACGTCTTATCCTGGTAGAAACAAATATAATGGAGTGCGGGGAATCACTCCCCTGGGTGAGTTGTGCAAGTCACAACTCCTATAATACATTTGTTAGCATAAAAACTGGCTACTGCAGACCCACAAGGTGAAATATCAATCAGTGGAAGAGAAGAAATGTGTTATGCCGTGCTGCTGGATGGATTCAGGAGAGCAAATGAGATAATCAGCAAATTTTATTTGTTCTACGCATTTCGGAGCTAGCATGCTCCTTCAGGAACCAACAATAGCAATGTGAATATTGCTGTTGATCCTGACGAAGTAGCATGCTAGCTCCGAAACAGGTAGAACTAGAATAATATCTGCTGATTATCTCATTTGGTCTTTTGAATCCATCCAGCAGCACGGCATGATTACCCATTTCTTCTCTTCCACTGATATACACTTTGGCTTATACACTTTGGATATCCCGTGCTTCATCAGTTCAGGATCCCAATTAAAATAGAGTGGATATTTGACTTCCACAGCAGCTCCTTTCCAGCAATGTCAGCATTGCTGTTTCTAAAGGGTGACATGACTTCACGTGCCTGCTGCCGCCAATGGGCAGGCAGTTTTTGGCTGCTGCCTTTCCTGTTTTATCGAGGCTATTCATGAGCTGTAGCCAAACAGTGGTCAGTGCCACTCCTTAGCTGCTATGGGCATGTGACGCAATAATGGTCCGTGCAACCTCTGGTACTAGCCGGCTCACTCTGTCTCTATTACTATGCAAGCCTATGAAGCGTTCGGACACTCAATAGACTTCCACTGTAAAACCAGTCACTGAGAGCAGCAGGTGAGCGTATTAAAGATGTCTACTATTTGGGCAACCCCTTCTCATCCCTCTTGTTCACCCCCGTAAAAATATAACAAACCTATACTCCCCTCTGATGCGGCAGTCGTTCCAGAGATGTCTGAAGCCGCGTTCCCGGGGCCCACGTAACACTAACATGCAAGACTCATCACCAGTCAGCATCAGCTTTCTTCTCCCCGCCTTCAGACGTTTGAGCAGGAAGTCAGCGCAGCGCTCAAATCCTGCTCAAATATCTGAAGTCAGGAAGACAGATGCCAGGTGCTGATTGGTCACAGGGCTCACATGTCATAACAATATCACGTGGGCCCCAGGAACGCGGCTTTAGACATTGGTGGAACCGCAGTCACATCGGGGGTGAGCATAGGCTTATTTATTTTTACGGATGCAAACAAGGGTAATGAGAAGGAGTTGTCCAAGTAGTGGACATCCCCTTTAATACACTCACACTACACTACATTCATATATTACAGGTTTAATGGAAAAAAAAAACCAACACAATGCATTTACATTAGCAAATTCACATTATGGTCAGATTTTAAAAGCCAAAATGCTGTATTTCATATTGTAACTATATTGTATCTCAGAGGTGGAATTACATTCCTCACAGCACTCCAGCATACCACTAAGGCTGGGGCCACACGGGGACTACTGCGATCCCCTTGCATGACACTCGGCTCGTGCTGGCAGTACAGCAGAGCCGAGAGTCATGCGTGTGTCCTTGCAACTGAGGTCCGTTCGTGCGAGCAGACCTCAGCTGCAGGGGGCGGGCCTGCACTCAGGAAAGGAGGGAGGGATTTCTCTCCCTCTCTCCTGCATAGCCGGCTATTGCCATTCTCGCACTGCACTAGCGGTACACCGGTGTACCGCGAGTGCAGTGCGATTTTTCTCTCGCCCCATTCACTTGAATGGGTGCGAGAGAAAGAGACTCAGCTTAAAATCGCAGCATGCTGCGATTGTTTTCTCAGTCCGATTAGGGCTGAGAAAATAATCGCCCATGTGTGCTGACACACAGGCTAGAATTGGTCCGAGGGGAATGCGATGTTTTATCGCACTCCACTCGCACTGTTTTTCTCGCCGTGTGGCTTAGGCCTAAGCAACAGTTTGTTCCACATACTGTATGTAAATAAATATAACATATGACCAAGTTTGCGTTAAAAATTTCAACATACTTCAAAGTAAAAATGTACAATTCCCAGCGCAAATTAAACGTTTTGAGTTAAATCAGAAACTCAATATTCCATACATACGCTTGATCGCAATGGCAGGTAGAGGAGTGGACTTACAGGAAGTTTCAGAAAAGTTAGGGGTGCTTCACACATAGCGACAGTGACAACGACGTCGCTGTTACGTCACCATTTTCTATGACGTAACAGCGACCTGGTAAGTCGCTGTTATGATCGCTGCTTAGCTGTCAAACACAGCGACGCAGCAGCGATCATACCATCGCTACATGTGCAGAGAGCAGGGAGCCGCGCACACTGCTTAGCACTGGCTCCTTGCTCTCCTAGCTACAGTACACATCGGGTTAATTAACCCGATGTGTACTGCAGCTACATGTGCAGAGAGCAGGGAGCCGCGCACACTGCTTAGCGCTGGCTCCTTGCTCTCCTAGCTACAGTACACATCGGGTTAATTAACCCGATGTGTACTGCAGCTACATGTGCAGAGAGCAGGAGCCGGCACTGGCAGCATGAGAGCTGCGGAGGCTGGTAACTAAGGTATATATCGGGTAACCACCTTTGTTACCCGATGTTTACCCTGGTTACAGCATACCGCAGATGCCAGATGCCGGCTCCTGCTCCCTGCTCGCTTCATTTCATCGCTCTCTCGCTGTCACACACAGCGATCTGTGTGTCACAGCGGGAGAGCGCCTTTGAAGAAAACGAACCAGGGCTGTGTGTAACGAGCAGCGATCTCGCAGCAGGGGCCAGATCGCTGCTCAGTGTCACACACAGCGAGATCGCTAATGAGGTCACTGTTGCGTCACCAAAACCGTGCCGTAGCAGCGATTTCGGTAGCGATCTCGCTATGTGTGAAGCACCCCTTAAACAACTCAACCCCTATTTTATAGATTAGGAATTTTTAAAGATAAAACATTAAAGGGAATCTGTCAGCAGGTGTTTGCTATGTAAGCTGAAGGCACCATGCTGCAAGGGTTAACACAAGGTTCAGTCATGCCTGTTTTGCCACAGTTCGATCTTTTATTTGCTGTTTAACCCCTTCAGCCCCCGGGCACTTTCAGTTTTTGTTTTTTGCTCCTTTTCTTCGAGAGCCGTAACTTTTTTATTATTCCGTCAATCTTGTCATATGAGGGCTTGTTTTTTGCGGGACGAGTTGTACTTTTAAATGAAACCATAGGTTTTACCATATATTGTACTGGAAAACAGCAAAAAAATTCCAAGTGTGGAAAAACTGCAAAAAAAGTGTGATCGCACAATAGTTTTTGGGATGTTTTATTCACCGTGTTCAATATATGATAAAACTGATGTATCTATGTGATGCCTCAGGTCGGTGCGAGTTTGTAGACACCAAACATGTATAGGTTTACTTGTATCTAAGGGGTTAAAAAAAATTCACAAGTTTGTCCAATAAAAGTAACAATAGAGAATAAGTTGTGCTCACTGCTATAGTCCTGGTGCTCGGGAAAAAAAAAGAGTCAATAGAGAGGGGTAATCCCGGCACACAGTGTGTGAAAAATTGGTAAGTCCAGGTATTTATGCTTGAACAGAATTTCTTTATTTTACACCAATATTGTACTGCCCGCCCAACGTTGCGGCTCACGCAGGAGCCTTCACCAGGGGTCAAGAGCACTAAGACAAACATGATATACAAAGGAAAACAAACAGAAACAATATTTACAAAATGCATCATGACATTACATCAAGGAAAACATAAGAAAAATAACCTATAGGGGACTATGGGAATGACAAGAAACAATTGTCGTAGTGTGAGGGGTAACATGACAGAATCTAACCGCTAAGGAGAAAGTGGAGGAATAGAATTTTGAGGGTATAAGGAGAGGAAAAAAAGAAGAGAACAAAGAAAAGGAAAGGAAGAAGATAAAGAAAGAACATGGGAGAATATAGTGGAAAGGAGAGGGAAACAGGGAAAAGAGAAAAGTAGAAGAGTATGCAGTAATCAAGAGGCAAAAAAAGGGGGGCAAAACATATTGAAGGACATACCGGGAAAAAGATTGTGGTAAAAAATCATGTAGGTACAATAGGACCTGTGAACAGGAGGAAAGAAAGAGAGGGGATATACATAAGATATCACATAGTATGACTCAGGAGGGAGGAGTGGTAAGACCATGATTGACTTACTTAGTAAAGTCAGCTAAAGGGTTACTCCGGCAAGAGGAGATTGTTGCTACAAGTAGAGGAGACAAGGGAAACCCTAATGTGGAAACATATGAATATTATAAGTGGAAGGAGTTAAAGGGACAACAAAGAGGGGGATTGTATATAATGGTACATACCAATAAGGGGCTGGCATACAATATGAAGGGGCTCACACGGTAGACTAGGATACAAGGTGAATGCTGCCAAATGAAAACAGTGTCAGTAAAAGATAGTATGTTAAGAATGTTGGGGCAGGGTATAGGGATGAGAATACATACCAATAGGACATTGTCATATGTGTATTACAGTTATTGGTCATATGTAGTATGCCAAGTGAATGGTCAAGATGACGTCAGTGATGCTAGGGAAGAAAGGTAAAAAATGACTATAATGGTATGTAAAAGTCAAAAAAGGGGAAAAGGAGAGGGTAGGAACATACCTAGGATACCGTAAGTATTGGCATCACTAAGCTGGCGAGTAATCTCAGAGAGATAGTAGGCTTTGTCCAAGACTACTATGGCCCCGCCCTTATCTGCAGGTTTGACAATAATGTGTGGATTATTCTTGAGACTAGAGATTGCACGTGTCTCATCAGGTGTGCAATTATGTTTAAGGTGATATGTGCCTCTGTGTATACTATCCACGAGATGGTTGATATCGTTAGAAACCAAGGAAATATATGTCTCCACTGGATGATGATTTTTAGGTGGAGAAAACGTACTGGGAATACGTAGACCCAAACCCTTTAAACAAAATGTGTCTGAGGACACAGGACTACTAGTATCCGTGGGACTAGGTTGTAAGTTGTCAAAGTGCACCTTGAGGCGGAGGTTCCTGAAGAATCTCCTTGTCTCTTGATCTAAGGTGAAGGAATCGAAGGGTGGGGTGGGACAGAACGATAAACCCTTCTGGAGGACTGATGACTCGCTGGGGGACAGGGTGTATGAAGAAATGTTGAAGACCAGATGGCTCACTCCCAACACAGTCCCTGGGCTCCCACCACGCAGTGATCTTTGATCACTCTACCACGCCATTTTGGTAAGATAATTTCTCTATGCTGCTTTACTATGCTCTACTTTGATCTCCTTTTCCATGTGACTCACTTTTTTTTCCTGATGACATTACAGGCTTTCTCCTGGTGCTCTCACCCTTATCCAAAGTGCTCCTAGGTATGTTCCTACCCTCTCCTTTTCCCCTTTTTTGACTTTTACATACCATTATAGTCATTTTTTACCTTTCTTCCCTAGCATCACTGACGTCATCTTGACCATTCACTTGGCATACTACATATGACCAATAACTGTAATACACATATGACAATGTCCTATTGGTATGTATTCTCATCCCTATACCCTGCCCCAACATTCTTAACATACTATCTTTTACTGACACTGTTTTCATTTGGCAGCATTCACCTTGTATCCTAGTCTACCGTGTGAGCCCCTTCATATTGTATGCCAGCCCCTTATTGGTATGTACCATTATATACAATCCCCCTCTTTGTTGTCCCTTTAACTCCTTCCACTTATAATATTCATATGTTTCCACATTAGGGTTTCCCTTGTCTCCTCTACTTGTAGCAACAATCTCCTCTTGCCGGAGTAACCCTTTAGCTGACTTTACTAAGTAAGTCAATCATGGTCTTACCACTCCTCCCTCCTGAGTCATACTATGTGATATCTTATGTATATCCCCTCTCTTTCTTTCCTCCTGTTCACAGGTCCTATTGTACCTACATGATTTTTTACCACAATCTTTTTCCCGGTATGTCCTTCAATATGTTTTGCCCCCCTTTTTTTGCCTCTTGATTACTGCATACTCTTCTACTTTTCTCTTTTCCCTGTTTCCCTCTCCTTTCCACTATATTCTCCCATGTTCTTTCTTTATCTTCTTCCTTTCCTTTTCTTTGTTCTCTTCTTTTTTTCCTCTCCTTATACCCTCAAAATTCTCTTCCTCCATTTTCTCCTTAGCGGTTAGATTCTGTCATGTTACCCCTCACACTACGACAATTGTTTGTCATTCCCATAGTCCCCTATAGGTTATTTTTCTTATGTTTTCCTTGATGTAATGTCATGATGCATTTTGTAAATATTGTTTCTGTTTGTTTTCCTTTGTATATCATGTTTGTCTTAGTGCTCTTGACCCCTGGTGAAGGCTCCTGCGTGAGCCGCAACGTTGGGCGGGCAGTACAATATTGGTGTAAAATAAAGAAATTCTGTTCAAGCATAAATACCTGGACTTACCAATTTTTCACACACTGTGTGCCGGGATTACCCCTCTCTGTCCAATAAAAGTGGCGCACGTTTTGCGCCATTTTCCGAAACATGTAGCGTTCTTATTTTTTGGGATCTATGGCTCAGTGATGGCTTATTTTTTGCGTCTCAAGCTGATGTTTATAATGGTACCATTTGTGCGCAGATGCTACGTTTTGATGGCCTGTTATTGCATTTTGCGTAAAACTTGCGGCGACCAAAAAACGTAATTTTGGCGTTTGGAATTTTTTTGCCACTACGCCGTTTACCAATCAGATTAATTGATTTTATATTTTGATATATCGGGCATTTCTGAACGCGGCGATACCAAATTTGTATATTTATTTATTTTTTAACCCTTTAATTTTCAATGGGGGGAAAGGGGAGTGATTTGAACTTTTAGGTTTGTTTTTTTTATTTTTATTTTACTAGTCCCCCTAGGGGGCTATAGCAATCAGCAATCCGATCGCTATTGTCTATCTGCTGATCACAGCAATACAGCTGTAAACAGCAGATTCACTCACTTTGTTTTTCCCTCTGCTCTCGGCCGAGGGAAAACGAAAGTGAAAGATCATAGCAGCAGGCGTCATCACATGACCCTGTGCTACGATGGCAACCACCGATAGTCACGTGATAACACACGTGACTTCCGGTGGGGGCGGCGGTAAGTAAGAAACATGGCCGCGCGCATTTAAATCTTGCAGACTTTGGCAGCAAGATTTAAGAGGTTAATGGCCGCGGGTGGAAGTGATTCCACCCGCGGCTAGCAGGCACACATGTCAGCTGTTGAAAACAGCTGATGTGTGTGCCGATCCACGCCGCCTGCCCGCGGCAGGGGGCGGGGCTTAACGGGACACGATCCTGGACGGATAGATCCGTCCAAGGTCGTGAAGGGGTTAAGCAGCAAGACCCTTATTACAGGACTAGAAACTCATGTGCAGAGAAGTCCCATTGCCCCCTGTGATTGACATCTCACTGCCAGTGTACAATCTCTGAGTGCCTGGTGTGGGCGGGGGGCTATACTCTGGAAGCTGCAATAGGACTAAAGGTAAAAAATTCAGATTGTGATAGAATGGCTGCAGCCAGTGATACATTGTGGGATTAAGGGTCTCATTGCCTACATCATGCAGCTCTCAGGTGAGGTAGCAAAAAAAACCTGCTGACAGATTCCCTTTAATAGGAAAATTTGTTTCATATTGCTAAATCCTCGTATGTAATAATTCCTCTTTTCCCAGTGTAAAACGCAGCAAGAATTCAAATACACTCCTCTATAAGGGGATGGTGACCTCTGCCATCAGCCTGTTACTAATGTGACTCCTTTTTCCATCTTCGCTGGGCATTTAGTGGATGCTTACTATTTGGATCTGCAGGAGAAATCTGTTTATGTTTAGTGAGATATCTATACCATTTTTAAAACCAATTTATAAATTGAATCAAATTGTTCATTGGTGAAAATGAAATCATTGCCCTTAATTTGTTAAAAAACATTTTGTATGCCAGTCTTAATGAAGAGAGCACTGGAGTGTGCCTCTAATGAATTTGGCACATCATGAGCTGCTGTGTGTCACAATATACACCAACCACCACTTTTATGGTGTAAATTTTGAGTTTGTCAGCTGCGTTTGGACAAACCGCATCCGGGCTACACCCATGTTCCAAAATGTTGATGGAGTTGGTAAGAACTGAAACACCAAAAGCCACTAAATTTTTGCTCAACTTTGAAACATGTAAAAAAAATTGCAACATTTCAAGTGGTTTTACAGAAGAATTCTAGAAAAAACTGATTGATGAACAGGAGCATATTTTGCTTTGAGCTGTTTAATGATATAACGTTAGAACATTCAGACTACTAATGCGAAATAATGATAAGTAATAAGGACTAAACCATTTAAAAAGGAACCTGTCACCAGATTTGTTCCCTATAAGCTGCAGACACCAGTAAGCTCTTACATACAGCATTCTAGAATACTGTATCTAAGTGCCCAGACAGCTATGTATAACAAAAAACAGCTTTTATTATTCTCACCTGCAAAACGATCGGATGGACGTTGATTGTTTTGGTCCGACGCCTACGGTCTTCCTTCCATCTCCGTCCTCCTTCCCTGCTCCATGTGGATGACACGCCTTAGGTCATCCACACAGAGTTCACCATTGCGTTCTTGCGCACACGCACTTTTGTCCAGCTAAGGGCAAATTAGACAAAAAAAAATGGAAAAGCCCTGCCCACCCTCCCATGGAAGTCTTCTGCTTATGGCTGGCTGTATGTGGGCAGAGACCTGAGCTGCCAATCAATGACTTCCATTGGGTTTCGGGTCAAGTCCAAACCCGTGGCGGTACAATTCAGCTCCACCCGTTGAACCGAACTTCCACAGGTTCGCTCATCTCTACAGATTACCACAAAATGAGGACCAGGTTGGGAACATTACTATCAGATGCTGGCCAAAATTACTATATGGTGCTAATTGTAAAACGAAATGACAAGAAAAGGATAAAATGTTAAAACAAGACGTGCAAGAAAGAAAGAAAAAAAATCATTCCAACAGTCACCATTTTTGCCATGAAGGCCGGGGCCACACAGGGGACTACTGCGATCCTCGCATGACACTGCTCACGCTGAGTGTTATGCGAGTGTCACTGTGATTGGACCTCAGCTGCGGGGGCCAGCGATCACTGAGGAGGGATGGGCCGGGGCTGAGGAGGAGAGGGAGGGATTTATCTCCCTCTCTTCTGTAGCCGGCTATTGCCATTCTCGCTCTGTATTCGCATTACACTGGTGTAACACGAGTGCAGTGCGATTTTCCCTCGCCCCATAGACTTGAATGGGTGCGAGAGAAACAAGCATCGCATTACACTTGCAGCATGCTGCGACTATTTTCTTGGTCCGATTAGGGCTGAGAAAATAATCGCTCATGTGTGCTGGCACATAGGCTTATATTGGTCTGAGTGGAATGCGATGTTTTCTCTCATTCCACTCGCTCCGATTTTCATGTAGTGTGTCTTAGGCCTAACTAAGGATCCCAATCAAACATGTAGAAAGCTGGGGCATACGTGCATTCATAACTTTTGTTAGTGACTTATTTTTGCTCTAGTTACACATTACTGTATGAGGTTTATGTGGCTAGGTTTCGCCCAACATTACACTACTGTAGTCCGTAATATGTAGTATCTTACAAGTAGAAAACTTTGAAACTATATGATCAAAGGACATTTTGCTTTCTGAACCCCATTTCTAAAAACCCCTAACTCCATATCCTGCAGTCAGACGACATGACATGGCCTCTACAACCGTCACATGGTAATGGAGCTGTCGGCAGTGGCTGCCCAATTCTAAGAAGCAAACCCATTGCAAAACTCATTTTCCAAGAAAACTAGCATCTAGCAAACATGAATTGTCATATATGACTATCCATCCAGTGTGCACATGGGGGAAAACTTTGCTCTATTGCTTCCCTTTTACACATATAAATTCTGGAATCCATACACTGTATATAAACACATGGTGAGAAATGTTTTGCTAAACTCTGTCAGAACCTGCTCTGTTTGTTCTTGCATGGGGCTGCTCTTCTGTCTGGTGTCTTGTCATTTGACAAGCAGAGGAAACAGGGCTTGGCATTTGTTTTCATTAACATTTGGTAACATTTTGCTATATTTTTTACAAGGCTTTTAAGCTAAAATTAGTAAGGCGTGAAAAATAATAGCTGATCTTTGGAGGGCAAGTTAATTAAGGAAGTTTCGTTTTAACTCTGCCATTTTTTTTTTGCACCTCTCCATGTGTTCAATAATTTTCCTTGTGTTGTTTCTTATTATGCATAACTTAATTTATTGACTTCTATGATTTGATTTCTTTGACTGTAGATTGGATGGGTTGTTACCAACATCTGCTGAGGAATTCAGGTCAATAGTACCTAAAAGGCTATGTGCGCACTAGAAAATGGACTTTTCTTAAGAAAAATCTGCACCCTCTGGCAGAATACCGCACCTGTTATGAACAGCCAGGTCTTAGGGCGGAGTGCTCAGTCAGAAAAAGACTCACTAGAAATATCAAAAAACTGACCCGCACATCCAACAAATGTGAACAGGTGCTAACTGAAAAAACATATGCATTTATAGTTACTATGTTTTTTCAGTTAGCACCTGTTCACATTTGTTGGATGTGCGGGTCAGTTTTTTGATATTTCTAGTGAGTCTCTTTCTGACTGGGCACTCCGCCCTAAGACCTGGCTGTTCATAACCATTATAGCAGGAGCCTAGCTGCCCATACATGGAGGTTTGCAGTCCAAATAGTGGCATTTTTTCCCAGATATGGATGTTTTTAACCTAGATAGTGGCATTTAAGTTAGGTTCCCGGAATACAGAGATATACCTTGCCGTTTGGTTTCCAGGCTTACATGCATTGGCCAATACATAAACTAAATATCTCTCTTTTGCAGTAATGCAGTGCCATATTTTTCCTAGTACATTTTTGGCTTTTTTCAGTGTGCAACTGTTTGCATTTATTGTTCATCCATTACAGAGACATCAGTGTTTGAATTGATATGCAAATGAGACTGTAAACCTGGAGCCTCAGTCACTCCAGCTCTATTCCTACCTAGGAGGTGCCTGCTCCGCCTTCACTGACTGCTTTTTTGCCTGAAGTCACATATCATGGAGGCTGTTAGCCAAGCAAAACGAAATGGCACTAGGCGGAGAACAGAGCTGGAGTGACTGAGGATTCAGAGCTACCATAGCTCTTCAGCCTCATTTGCATATCAATTAAAATACAGAGGTCTCTGTAATGGAAGAACAGACTGGCAATGTATATAGAGCTGCATAAATAGGTTGAGGTGTGAAATCCCACTGAGATTCTCTTTTTAAAAGCAAGTTCATTCTGGAAGTCAGTGACAAACTAAGATTTCTGCAGTGATCTTCATTCAGACATCATAATACCCCATGTATAAGACATTGCTGAAGACAGGTGTCAAGACTATGGAGAATTAGGAAAGTTTATTAATAGTTTGAGGTATTTGGGGGGGTTTTTTGTTTTTTTTTTTTTCAATCTAAGGCTATAGCAATATATTTAGTAGAAAATAGTACACAATTGTTTATTATGGTAGAATAAATAAAAAATGTGAAATAAGAGTCTTATGTGAGAAGTATTATGCATTTTAGATTAAAGAACTAAAATGCAAATCATGAAATTTAAAAACAAGTGGATAGTCTAAAATACCTGCTAATCCCTAACTTGGAGAATTGAATAGTGCCGATACTGAAGCATTTTCCAGGAATATTTCATATGTGGGCAATGGACCATGTATTTGTAATACATGTTGGGAGCAAGTTTTCAATACCCATATGACTCCATACCTTGCAAATGTAAAGAATCAGTTCTAAAAATATAAAAAAAAAAAAAAAACCTTTTAGGGGGTGGCCACTAGATTTTCAACCCCCTTTTCAAATAATGTCCCACAAGTAAAATAACACTTTGCTCCTCACAATCATATGCAATCAGCGGCTGCAAATGGGCTTTAGCGCTAACGTGACATAACCGTGCCATTTGAGTGCCAGTGCAAACATTGTTGAGAATATAAGGGTTTATTATATTTTATTTTGCGTTAGTAAAGGACTACAGCATTTAAGAAGGGGTTAGCCAAGTAAGGAACAAGCCCTTTAAGAAGAAGAAATCAGTATTACCAAGGAAAGCAGTAATGTTTTATAAGAAAAAAAGGAAAACAAACACGCTTTAGCTAAAGAACCCAGCATATGGCAAATACGCCAACACAATATGACTGATCTATGAAAGTTTCAACTGGATTGTTAGAAATCAAAGTAAGTTGCTTGTACAACCATGTGGTCACCATCAATAAGCAATACATTTACACTAAATTTCTAATAATTCAATATAGTCCCTGCATTTAAACAAAATTTGGCAATGGGTTTTGCTACCCCATGAGAGCAGCATAATGCAGAGACAAAGACCCAGATTCCAGCGATGTGTCACTTACTGAACTGTTTGAGGTCATTTTGATGAAAACAATGTTTTCCCTGCTGCAGATCTAGCAGTTATACAGAGCTCTGCCACAACATTATGCTGCTCTCAGATTAGGTGGCAAAAACCTGGCGACAGATTCTCTTTAAAAGAAATGGCTATATTGTGCGGACAGTTAGATAAGCCCTTATACTGAAGGCTGGGTTTAGAAAGCTGAGCTAAAACTTAGACCAATCACATCAGCGCCAGACAATCATAGGAGCAGGCTGTTCTACACATGCATCAGTCTGGTCCACAAATCAGACCAGACTAATTCATGCTGCAAAGTTTTCACATAGCCACTGGGTCAGTTAAAAAAACAAAACAAAACAAAAAAAAAACAACAATATAGTTTGTGTGGTTACCCTGGGATTATCATGCTGTCTGTTGAGCACACAGACAGAAAATATGGCTGTCTGACCTCGGTCTAAGGCTGCCGTACACAAACTAAGGATGGTCAAACTTGCATGTATATGGGAGCTCCCCAACAGAGACGGTCATTGTAAGGAAGGCTCAGCTTGTTGGATTTCCAATAGTCAATCCTTTTATTATCTGGTAAAGAAGCCGCTGTCGGAGGAATTTAGCTTGGCTTGTGTATCAGTGAGCCATGGATGACAGGTGTTCGGCCCAGGGCTGTGGAGTCGGAGTCGTGGAGTCGGAGTCTGTGCTCATTTTGGTGGAGTCTGTATAAAATGCACCGACTCAGACTCCTAAAATATATAATATACTGGGGACAGTAGTGCAATGCAGAAAGTGCTGAATATTTTTTTGTAGGAATTTGGGAAAGTTATGAAGTGTCCTATAAATGGCTGTTCTATTCCTGATCTAAGGCTACATTTACACACAGCATTTTTGCTGCGTATTTTGAGGATACATTTGTCAGCTGCAAAAGCAGATCAGCTTTTTAGAAAGCGCATCACCTGAAAGGCTTTTGAGCTCCTAGATAATGTTTTCAATAGCAAAAGCAGATTAGAAAAACGCCACACAAACTGACTTGCTCATTCTTTGTGAGGATCCTCACAAAACGATGTGTCTGAATGTCATATCTTGAAACCCATTGCCTTTGCTGGGATGCCCAGAGTCACTGCATTTCATTGAATTATTTTGTCATCAATGTTCAATATGTTTGTGACAAGAAAGAAATTGTTACCAAGTCACTGGCAGTAAAAGATCTAAAGCTCATCACACCGGCCAGTTTCTCCAGGCCTTAGTGGAAAAAGTTCTGCAAGATTACGAACTAAAAAAAGAACAGGTTCTTGATATTGTAATTGACAATGCTTCAAACAGAAGTACAATTAAACTCCTGAATGAGAGTAATGACCAACAGCTAGAAGAAAATTTAGGATTCAGTATGTTTGAGATGAAAGGCCACAGTGCTGTTACTGTAACTGAGGAACAAAAAGATATTACAACAGAAGAACAGAAAAATTATACTTTGGGATTAGATGATCTTGTTGAAGCTGCTTCAAAACACTTTCATATTCATCACATGCGCTGTGTTGTGCACACACTGCAGCTAGCAATAAGAGATAGTCTGCAAGAGGGACATGCTGGAAATCTGATTGAAAAAGTGAGGAAATTGGTTATTGCCGCCAGAACTCCTAAAATTGATTCCATCTTGAAGAGATGTGCTGGGAGAGGGGCAATTGTTGATCAAGCCACTCGGTGGGGCAGCACTTATTTAATGATTGAGCGATTGCTTGAACTAAAATCGTTTCTTATAGATATGGTGAACCCTCAGGTAACCCTAAATGAAGGTCAATGGACACAGGTGCCTGAATTGAAGGAATTGCTTAATCACCCATTTACAGTGACTAAAAAATTACAAGCTGAGGATTTAACTTCTGGCATTTTCATAAGGGAGTGGAAGAACTTGCTATTTTGCCTGCCCCAAAGAGGAGGTTTAATCGCAGATGGCAATTCTGCTTCAATGAAACGGAGAGACACACATCTATTGGAAAATAAAATTCTTCTGGCAGCTGTTTATGTGGACCCAAGTAATCATATACTGCTTGATGATCAACAGCTTACTAAAGGAAAAGAAGCCCTTACTGAGGTAGCAGTTAGGATGAGCGGCTACAGGACTGCCAGGCGCAAGAGGACTTGGGTCCTGACAGTGCTACTGCTGCCATATCTTCATCCTCATCAGATGAGGAGTTAAACTTTGACAAGTATTTGGATGACATGGAGCAGGCAAAGCGTTGCCGCAAGGATAAAGATTTCACTCCGTCTCCTATAGCAGCAGATTGACCAGATTTCAGGAAAATTTTCCACTTGCTCTCAAAGAAATAGAAAAATTCAACCGTTCATCAAAACTGACTGTGCATGAGGCAATTTCTTTACACCCGGAAATTGTTAGGGATGTTGCCCATGTGGTTACAGCTTTGCCTCAAACCCAAGTTACTGTAGAGAGGTTGTTCTCTAGCCTTAAAATTATTAGGTCAGATTCGAGGTCATCTATGAAGGAGGATCTGATGGATGCAAATCTATTTCTTAGAACAAATTCATAGACTGCACAAATGTTATTTAGTATGTTTTTCTTGAAAACTGTTTTTTGCCACTTACATAGTTTATCACATAGTGTTATATATATATTCAAGAAAAACATACTAAACATTTAGTATATTGCTTATATTTAAGTGAAAAATGTATTGTAGTGCAATGTGAACATCAGACATTTAATTATTTTTATGATACAATAAATCAAAATATTTAGGTAGAACATAAAATATATTCATTGGAATACAACCGTAGAACACAAAAACTAATTTTATATATATATATATATATATTTGATATACATATATATGATATACATATATATGATATACATATATATGATATACAGTATATGTGATCTATATTACATATTGTATTACATATTTACAATTTATTACAGTTTGTGTTCTAAAGTTGTATTCCAGGAAATATATTTTATTTTCTATTTAAATATCTTGATTATTGTATCGTACAAATGATTAAATGTCTGATGTTCACATTGCACTACATTTTTTACTTAAATATAAGCAATATATGTGGGTGTCGGAGTCCGAGTCGTGGAGTCGGTGCAAGGGAAATTGAGGAGTCGGAGTCAAAGGTTTGGCTTACCGACTCCACAGCCCTGGTTCGGCCAACAGCCATCTAATGTGTCTGGGGGTCTTTACTGGATTTTGCTGCGCAATTAAAAAGTAATAGAAAGTTAGTACGGTAATTAGGGCTGAACGAATACCTCAAATATTCGGCTTCGCGAATATTCGATGCGCAATGTAAGTCTATGGGAAACCCAAATAACTATTCGTAACTATTTGGGTTCCCATAGACTTACATTGCGCATTGAATATTCGCATAGTGGCCACCTATTCGTCAGATATTCGCGAAGCCGAATAATTGAGGTATTCGATCATCCCTATTAGTAATCACAATCTAATCAGATATTTGATTGGAAAAATAACATTTAACAGCAAGCCTGAAACGTGTACAGACAATCCTTTCAACACATTCTTTTAGCATTTAGAAATGCACATGCAAAATCTTGTATTGTATGTAAAGACCCTTCATAGATGTAAATGACCCATAACAATATAATTACCCCATCAAAGAGTTACTGTTCACTTCATGAGATAACTGGGTGTGTTCTATTCTAGATACTTATAAGACCAAATGCTACACAAACTTCCAGGAATGTCAATTTAATGTGGATGATATCAGAGTAATAATGCAATCAAACCCCTTCTGCCAGTCATTGAGACAGATGAATTAGCCCTACCTCTAACGAGCTCATCAACGTACGGCTTGTAGACTGCAGGATCTGCGCTGTTAGGCTCTGTGCGCACTGGGAAATGGAATTTTCTTGAGAAAATTCCGCATCCTCTCAAAGATTACCGCACCCGCGGTAAAAAACCGCGGGAAACCGCACCCGAAAACCGCATGCGGTTTGCCGCGGTTTGCCGCGGTATTATTCGCGGTATTGCCGCGTGCGGGTTGGGATGTGCTTTATTGCATTCAATGCAATAAAGCACATTGAAGAAAAAAAAAAAAAAAAAAATACATTTAATTCTGATAGTAGATAGACAGAAGAATAGATAGAGGGATAGATAGATAGACAGAGGGATAGATCGATAGATAGATAGATAGATAGATGACAGATCGCTACATTTCCCACGGTCGGCAGTGAGTTCACATTACCGGCCGTGGGAAATGACCGGTAATTACCTCTGCTGTCTGCTGCATTCAGCCTGTCTGTGACAGTCGCGGCTGGATGGAAGCAGTGCAGGACGCCGGAGCCGGAGCTGTGGATTACGCCGGAGCTTTGGTGCGGGAGGGGTTAATAAAATGGTGAACGAGGCTTGTTGGTTTTATTTAAAATAAAGGATTTTTCGGTGTCTGTGTTTTTTTCACTTTACTTACGGGTTGATCATGTCAGCTGTCTCATAGACGCTGCCATGATCAAGCCTGGGGTTAATGGCGGTGGTCCCCCATCACCATTAACCCCTTGTATTACCTTGTCACCACTGCTACACGGTGGCAAGAAGAGCCGAGGACACGCCGGCAGTGCCGCATAATGGATGCGACAGTGCCGGGGCATCTGCGGCTGATATTCTCGGCTGCCGGAGGGGGAGTGAGGCGGGGGACATTACCCCTGCCCCTCTCCCTCCCCAGCCTGGGAATACCGGGCTGCCGCTGTGTGCTTACCTCGGCTGGACGGTAAATATGCAGCGGAGCCCACGTTCTTTTTTTTCTATATTTCCGTTTGCTTTCTATGTGTGTTCTATGTGTCTGTGTCTATGTGATCTATGTCTGTGATGTCTATCTGTGTCTGATGTGTGTGTTTACTCTGCACGACTTCCTGTTCCTGTAATGACATCACTTCCCTGCAAAACCGCAAGCAAGTGATGCACATTACCGGAGGTAAACCGCAAAATACCGCAGGGAATAACGCAGGAAAACGCAGTGAACCGCACAGAATTTGCTGCCTGCGTTATTCCCTACGGGATTTCATGATTAACATTGAGTCAATGGAGTGAAATCCCGCAGCGATGTGCGGAAAAGAAGTGACATGCACTTGTTTTTGCTGCGGGATTCCCGCAGCAAAACATGCAGCTGTCAAATTCCGCCCAGTGCGCACAGGATTTTTTTTCTCCATAGGATTTGCTGGTGATTCACTGCAGAGATGTTATGAACATTTTCTGCAGCGAAACATGCAGCAAATCCGCGGCAAAATCCGCGAAAAATCCGGTAAGTGCGCACATAGCCTTAAGGCCCCGTCACACTAAGCAACATCGCTAGCAACATCGCTGCTAACGAACAACTTTTGTGACGTTGCTAGCGATGTTGCTGTGTGTGACATCCAGCAACAACCTGGCCCCTGCTGTGAGGTCGTTGGTTGTTGCTGAATGTCCTGGGCCATTTTTTAGTTGTTGCTGTCCTGCTGTGAAGCAAACATCGCTGTGTGTGACAGCGAGACAGCAACAACTAATGTGCAGGCAGCAGGAGCCGGCTTCTGCGGAGGCTGGTAACCAATGTAAACATCGGGTAACCAAGAAGCCCTGTCCTTGGTTACCCGATATTTACCTTCGATACCAGCCTCCGCCGCTCTCACTGCCTGTGCTGCCGGCTCCTGCTCTGTGCACATGTAGCTGCAGGACACATCGGGTTAATTAACCTGATGTGTGCTGTAAGTAGGAGAGCAGGGAGCCAGCGCTAAGCATTGTGCGCTGCTCCCTGCTCTGTGCACATGTAGCTGCAGCACACATCGGGTAATTAACCCCATGTGTGCTGTAAGTAGGAGAGCAGGGAGCCAGCGCTCAGTGTGCGCTGCTCCCTGCTCTGTGCACATTTAGCTGCAGCACACATCGGGTAATTAACCCCATGTGTGCTGTAAGTAGGAGAGCGAGGAGCCAGCGCTCAGTGTGCGCTGCTCCCTGCTCTGTGCACATTTAGCTGCAGCATACATCGGGTAATTAATCCGATGTGTGCTGTAGCTAGGAGAGCAAGGAGCCAGCGCTCAGTGTGCGCTGCTCCCTGCTCTCTGCACGTGTAGCTCCGTGCGGTGGTAACCAAGGTAAATATCGGGTTGGTTACCGATATTTACCTTAGTTACCAAGCGCAGAATCTTCCACGCGGCGCTGGGGGCCGGTCACTGGTTGCTGGTGAGCTCACCAGCAACTCGTGTAGCCACGCTCCAGCGATCCCTGCCAGGTCAGGTTGCTGGTGGGATCGCTGGAGCGTCGCAGTGTGACATCTCACCAGCAACCTCCTAGCAACTTACCAGCGATCCCTATCGTTGTTGGGATCGCTGGTAAGTTGCTTAGTGTGACGGGGCCTTTATTCTCTGCAGTCATGTCATCTATGGCCTCCATGTGCAGGAAATATTAGGACAGCATATTGTATAGCTCTCAAAATTTAGCATTCAATGAAGAAGATCCATTTTGTAAATGTATTCTTCATAAAGGTGTAGTTGTATCAGGAAAGAAAGACAAATGTGGGTTTCTGCTTATAGGTGACGAGGGTACAAAACTCAGAAAGAAGTATTTCACAGCTGACCAATGGGAAATTTTATGGAGTATTTACGTCTAATCAACTAACCTACAGTATGTAATTATACTAAATAAAATTGCATTGGTATAATATTTGAGCCCTTCACTCTCGGGAGATTTTCCATTTTTTTGTTTTTTCCTCCCCTTCTTCCGAAAGCAGTAACTTTTTTATTTTTCTGTCAATCTTACCATATGAGGGCCTGTTTTTTGTGGAACGAGTTGTACTTTTGAATTAAACCGTAATAAGTTATACCATAGTGTACTGGAAAACAGGAAAACAATCCAAGTGCAACGAAATGGCAAAAAAAGTGCAATTGCATGATTGTTTTTGGGATATTTAATTCACCATGTTCACTATATGGTAAAACTGATGTGTCTCTATAATACCTCAGGTCAATACAAGTTCTTTGATACCAACCTTGTATAGTTTTACTTCTATCCAAGGGGTTAAAAAAAAAAGTGCGCCCCCCCCAAAATTTGCACTTTTGGTGCCAATTTCTGAGACCCATAGTGTTCTCATTTTTCGGGATCTATGGCTCAGTGACTGCTTATTTTTTGCGCCTTCAGATGACATTTTTAATTATACAATTTTGGGGCAAATGCTACGTTTTGATCACCTGTCATTGCATTTTTAAAAAAAATTGCAGCGACCAAACAATTTTGAAGTTTGGAATTTTTTTTTCACACTATGCCATGTACCGAGCAGATTAATAGATTTTATATTTTGATAGAGCGGGCATTTCTAAACGCGGCAATACCAAATATGGATATTTTTTATCTTTTAACCAATTTTCAATGGGGCAAATTAGGATGGGGGGATTTGAACTTAGATTTTCTTATTTTTTTCATATTTTTAAAAACTTTAGTTAATTTATTTTACTAGTACCCCTAGTGGACTTTATATATCCACTGTCTGATCGCCTGTGCATTTCTGCTGATCCTCTAGAGTTGCACAGCTCTGATCAGCAGAAATGCAACATTCCTGTGTGAGCCAGCACGCTGTCTGCTCCAACAGGAAACAAGTCAACACATGACCAGTCGCAACCATGGCAACCCCGGCTCCCCGTGATTGCATCACAGGGCACTGCGTGTTCCCGCCGCAGCTATTTAAATCGTGCTATCAACTTTTGACTGCACCTGATAGCCCCATATTTCTGCTGTTCAAACCAACAGCCGGCAGTGATTACTGACATGACCAAGGATGTACAGTTACGGCCTTAGTCATAAAGATGTTAAAAAGAAATCGATCAGCTATTAGCCATGTAATAAGAGAGCAGCATGACTTAGGGGCTGAGCCGGATTCCAGTGATGTGTCGTTTAGTAGGCAGTGTAACCGTTTCAATAAACTCTGTTTTAATCAGCAGATGACTAGGTGTCTCATGCCTGTTAGATGCTTATCTAACTACACCTCAACCCCTCATTAGCATTTGTCAGTGTACACAGAAAGGGATTGTACACCACTCAGTATTCTGAGCCATGCTACATCTGCAGCTAACAAAACAGGGATTGTACCAAATGACAGCAAGCAGACAAGTGACATCGATGGAATCAGGGTCTCTGCCCTTACATTATGCTGCTCTCAGATTACATAAACAAATGGTGACTGATTCCCTCTAATCACTGTGAAACCTACTGAAAACTACCGCTATATTCATGTGCTTCTACTCTGCAATTTTAAGCAACATTAGTTGGTGAAACTTCTAAAGGGTTCTACAGTTTTTCTCATTTTTCATGCACTGACATTTAGCAGAGTAATTCCTACATCTAAGTGTCAGGAAGAAGACATCACAATCACTGAAGTATAGCAGCAATGGTTATAAAAAGCAAAATGCCCAATCTTGTATAATCAGAAGAGCACAGAGAACTTTGTACTAATGCAGCCTCGCTCGTAATGCAAGGAAACTGCACTTTCAGGTGACTTTTCAGAATAAGCTGTGTACCACCTACAACCATATTACTGGCCATTATATGACTTGTATCCTGCCTTTTCAGCAATGTTCTCAATCTGAACCAGAAGCATAAACAGTTTCTCCTTGCGATTTTGCCTTTCCTAACAAAACTTTTTTTTTTTTTTTAATCACATTTGTCCCACCTTAAAGCATCACGCCACCAGTTTTTTTTCTCCTTCAGCACTGGCGTGTTGCTTTAAATGCAAGTCCACTAACCCAGTCTTATACTCACCGTTTCCATCAGTGTCCAGTGTAGCAAAAACTATATACAGCTGACAAAAAAAAGTGGAATAAAACATGATCAAAAAACCATTTGGAAATTAAAAAAACAAAAAACAAAAAACAAGCTGCCATACATCTCAGTGGCTGGAAAAACAAACAAGATATAGCTCAGAGAATAGAGCATTGTAATAAAAATATTTATATAAAATTGTTTTACTGGTGTAAAAGCAGGAAAACTATGTATAATAAAAACAAAAAAAAAAACAAAAAACTATCACTAATCATACTAAGCTGAAGAAAAAAGCTGTCTTACCACATTTATCACACTGTGGAGAAAAAAAAAATCCTGAATTGCTGTTTCTTCTTGATTCTGCCCCACAAAAAACGGACTGGAAAGAGCAAAATTATGTAGCCTAAGATGGTACCAATAAAAATTACTATCACTATTTTGACAGAAAAATGAAACTATAGCCTTCAAAATTTGGTGAGGCAAAAAAAAAAACAAAAAAACAGGGAAATGTTTTACCTCTCAAAAAGATGCAGTTATGATCCTGTGCTGTTAAGTCTGTATACTCTTGCGTCTTCCCCTGCCCAGGAGCATGTCCCTGTCCCTATGTGTTCAGACAGCCATTAGAAAGTACATAGGAGGGAAAGATAAACTGTACAGAATCTCCGCACA
The DNA here is from genome assembly GCF_048569485.1 of Anomaloglossus baeobatrachus. Lineage (NCBI taxonomy): Eukaryota > Metazoa > Chordata > Amphibia > Anura > Aromobatidae > Anomaloglossus > Anomaloglossus baeobatrachus. The sequence continues at coordinate 434,375,671 of NC_134355.1, read as the reverse complement.
GGAACTGTTTTTTTTTTGTTTTTTAAAAATCTAATTGTGGAAATTATTAGTCCAAGATCTATTGATTAAAATGCACTTTAAAATTAACTTTGTGGTAAAAACTTAATGGCAAAACCAATCTAAAAGTTACATAGCAGCTCATACTTTCTATTTGTTACAAAATCCATAGAGACTTGCCAAAGTAAAAGGATCCTAAACAGGGCTGAGCGGACTCTGACTGTAAAAGTCTGGATCCACGTGGTTTCAAAGATGCACAGGTGCCAGACTCTGGCACGGGATTCCGGGTGTACGCTCTGGATCCGGCACTGGGGAAATTAACGGAAAAATAAAGAAAACGAGAATTAAGCAACAGTTTAATACTTACGGAGACTCTGTCATGGCGGCAAACTGCTTCCGGGTCGTGCATTCACTTCTTGTATTGCGCAATAGGCTCAACGCATACACAGCTTTTTGTGCGTTCCCCGCCCACTGGCCGTCTTGTCTGTGATTGGTTGCAGTCAGACGCACCCCCAACCTGTGACAGTGTCTGGCTGCAGTCATTGCTCATCTTGGCTCTGTCATTGTCTTAACTCACAGCAGGTGGTCATGTTCTATGGCCGCTCTCTGAGATGTAGCAGACATCTGCGTGGGACCTCATGTGGATTACGCCAGACCTGGAGGGGTGTTGGGGTTAATAAAGTGGTGGAAGAGGGTGTGTTTTTGTATTTTATTCTAAATAAAGGATTTTTTTCTCTGTGTTAGTACCTATTTACTTTCATTTACAGGTTAGAGGTGCAGGTATCTCAGACGCTTGTGCCATCAAATAACCTAGGGTTTAGTAGTAGCTGTATGCTGTTATTAACCTAACCCCTACTATTACCCAGATTGCCACTGCACCAGGGCAACGGAAAGAGCCAGTAAAGCACCGAGATTGTCACATGTAATGGATGCAGCAATACTGGGCAGCTGCGGGCTGAGAATACCAGTTCCCAGCTGGCTTTATCTTGGCTGGGTTTCAAAATTGGTGGAGGGACAGCACGTCTTTTTTTTTTTAATTTAATTTGAATTAAAAAAAAAGAAAAAAGCCACATGCGGTTTCTCTTAGGCCGGAGTCACTTGTGAGGGACTCGCATGATTCTCGCATCACATCACCCGGCACAGCCGCACACTCTTGACGGGAGTGGGTAGGCCGTTGTATTTCTATGTACCTGCACGCTCATGTTCGGAGAGTGGCAGGCCATGCCAGGTGATGTGATGAGAGTCCCTCGTAGAGGTGACTCTGGGCTTTTTTTGATACACAGCCATAATAAAGCCCGACAGCTGGGGGCTGCAGCCGTGGGCTTTATCTGTGCTGGTATCAGAATACGGGGGATCCTGCGCCGATTGTTTTATTAATTTATTTTTATACCACCATACTTACCCGCAGAAACTTGCACTGCTTTTTCTGCTCACCAGCCGTCCTGGCGCCTGTGATTGGTTGCAGTCAGCTAACACGCTTCCATTCAGGGTGGGGGCTTGTCTAACTTCAACCAATTACAAGCGCCGGTGGTCGGGCAAAGCAGATGAGAGTTAATTGTCTGCTCCGGATGTCAATGTGTGACCTGAATGTAGTTTGCTGCCATGACATAGCCCCAGTGAGTACACCGCACGCGCTCCTACCTCCCTATCCTTTCCAAAGTTTTTAATCTCCGGTTTCTGGTCCCCATAGACTTATATGGGTACTAGCTTCCGGAGCGAATCCAGGATTTATTTATTTATTTATTTTTTTAAATTTAGCATTGACCTGCTGGTCCCGTTTTTTTGCATTTTGGACCAGCTCTAATCCTACACACAATCTACAGCTGTCGGGCAATTATTGCTAGGCTTGAGGTCACACGACTGTATTAAAAATTGGTCCCATTTTCAGTCAGAAAATTAGGATGATTTTTTTCCTCACTTGTCATCCATGTACTGTCAGTATGTGATCAGTTTTATTTCTCAGCTATTATTCATTTAGTCATTTACAGGCCCATTTACAGTGTTCTATGCTACAGAATTGTAAAAAATGGACGTCACTAGATGATCCGTGTGCTGTCGGTTTTTGTCTCGCACTTATAGACTAGCATTGGTGAGTCTCATGTTTTCGACATACACTCGCAGCATGCGCAACATTTTTCTCTCCCAGAATCTGGATGAGAAAAAAACCAAACCATCTGCTCTAATTTATTGACTAACATTGGTTAGAGTGCAATGTGAGATTTTCTTACATTACGCTCCTCTGATTCACATGCTTGTGTGAGCGAGGCCAAAAGAGGGCTTTACTCGCAACGACATCGCTAACGAGATGTCGTTGGGGGTCACGGAATTCGTGACGCACATCCGGCCTTGTTAGCGACGTCGTTGCGTGTGACACGCAGGAACGACCGTTAACGATCAAAATTACTCACCTAATTGTTGATCATTGACACGTCGTTCCTTTCCAGATTATCGTTGCTGTTGCAGGACGCAGGTTGTTTGGCGTTCCTGCGGCAGCACACATCGCTGTGTGTGACACCGCAGGAACAAGGAACATCACCGTACCTGCGGCCGCCCGCATTAAGGAAGGAGGTGGAGGGGATGTTTGGCATGCTCATTTCCGCCCCTCCGTTTCTATTGGGCGGCCGCTTAGTGACGCCGAACAAACCACCCCCCTTAGAAAGGAAGCGGTTCGCCGGCCACAGCGACGTCGCTAGGCAGGTATGTGTGACGGGTCCAAGCGATGTTGTGCGCCACGGGCAGCGATTTGCCAGTGATGCACAACTGACGGGGATGGATGCTTTCGCTAGCAATGTCACTGTGTGTAAAGCCCGCTTTAGGCTCACAGTCTTTCATGCAGACTCTCCCCTACACAAGAGTGTTCAGCTCAGCCGACTGAGATCTCTAGGAGATCTGCCACTAGACTCCTCTGCCAGCAGCTTATTTCCATGCAAAGCAACAAGATCAGACTGAAAAATATTCACCATGTTGAATTTCAGTCCCTGATATTATAGGGGAAAACTTGGTCAACCAATTGTTCCTGCGTAAAGGGGTTATCTGGGACTTTTTTTTTTTTCTTTCTTTCTTTTTAACAATATGTCTAAGCACTAGTAGGTACCGTAGGTATTTGGCAACTACCTGCTTGTTTAGCAGGCACTGATTTTTGCTGGCACTGAGGGGGTCACAGAACGCTCCTGCTAGCAACACAGCAGCTACTGCTGATCTCTCAGACAGCGCGGCCGCTACTTTTCCATTCTGCACAGTTAACAGGGCATGACTTCTCGAGTCATGATGATTGACCGCCAGATGCCCGCTGACTTAACCCTACAATAACATACAATAAACCAACTGATAGTAACAAAAAGCAGAGTAAATTGTTCAGGTCACCAATATTGCAGTCCCGTAGTGAAAGTCCAGCACACGGATGGTTAGGAATACCAAGCAATAGCAAAAAATATGTATAAATCCAGCGCAGTCTTGTATTCAGTAAAAAGGTATTTCTTCATTAGAATAAATTGATATATATAAAATCCAGGGACATATAAAATCAATTCTAGCCCCAGGTTAGAGCGACGCGTTTCAACAAGTTGTCTTAATCATGATTAAGACAACTTGTTGAAACACGTCGCTCTGACCTGGGGCTAGAATTGATTTTGTATGTCCCTGGATTTTATATATATCAACTTATTTCTAATAAATAATAAATACTTTTTTACTGAATACAAGACTGCGCTGGATTTATACATATTTTTTGCAACTGATCGTAACAGTTACATTTCTACACATACCTGCCATTGACCTAGATGGTTATTGAATTTACTAAAGGAACAATTGACAACATTGCCTAGAAATTGTAGTAAATTACATTATGAAAAAGAAGCGGATATCTTAATTTTTACACTTTTACAAAAATGGCATGATCAGGAAAAACGAAGTTGACAAAAAGGAAATTAAAAAGAGAAAACTAGGGTGGTCTTTGCTCCATATAAAAATATTGAAGGATGGACGATTTGATGTATGCAATTCTAGTGTTTGCATTTTCAAGAGAAAAATATCTAAACACTGGGATATTTTGAGTGGTAATAAAATATTAGGAAAAATATTCGAGATAAAACTATTTGAATTTAAAAAAAAAGCTCAAAATATTGGCAATTCAATTGCACCCACGGTAAAAAAAAATTACAGGGGTAACAGATTAGTGAATGGTGTGGATAATGGTTTTTTTCCCCTGTAAAATGTGCAGAGTATTAAACAAAAATGTCATTAGGGAATTTCTTAAACATATAAGAATATGAAACACTTTACATGCCAATCCAAATTGGTTATTGAGTTAATGAAATGCTTATGTAGTAAATGTTTTTTGTGGGACGTAAGAAATATCAATTACAAAAATGGATTGTGGAACATATAAATAATCTCTCTAATTAGTTGCTCTATAAACTTTGTGAAAACACTATACAGTTAAACATGGAAGTCAATTGGCGGGGTCAGAAATATGTGGATAGGTGGCTTATAATTAGGGCAATCTGAGCTACCGTCCGGGGACTAAAATTCCAAGGGGCAGCCTATGGCCAGAATGGCCCCAGGAGAACATAGTGGCGCACATCTCCAGGCAGGGAGTCTTCCAGGAGTCCCTCTACCAGCAAAATAAAATGGCAGCTCAACTCCAGAGGGGTCTTGCCTCTTGTTACATGTCTGCGCCATGACGCCATCGCTCAAGCATGTATGAGCCAGCTACAAGAAAAAGCGGAGCCATGGGGACCAGAGCAGAAGGCCAGGGGAATGGGAGAGAGAGGACAATATGTTACATATACACATAGATATATATCTATATCTATATCTATCTATATATATCTATATCTATCTATTCTATAGTTTGGCAGTATGCTTTGGGTCACTTAATTTGGGAGACCCATTTTCGCCCAAACTTTAAGATCTTGGATGATGTGTTGAGATGTTGCTTCAGTATTGCCACATGAGCTCCTTTCTTCATGATGCCATCTGTTTTGTGAAGTGCATTGGTCCCTCTTGCAGCAAAACAACTCCACAGCATGATGCTGTTAACCCTGCATTTCACAGTTGGGATTATGTTCTTAGGCTTTAAAGCTTTTCCCTTGTTACTTCCAAAAGTAACGATTGTCATTATAGCCAAACAGTTCAATTTTAGGTTCGGCAAAGCACAACACGTCTCCAAAAATTAAGGTCTTTGTTCCTGTGTGCATTTGCAAACATTAATCTGGCTTTTTTATGTTTCTTTTGGAGTAATTTCTTCATCCTGGCAGAGTGTCCTTTCAGCCCATGTTGATACAGTATTTGCTTTACTGTGAATAATGGCACAATCTTACCAGCTTCTACCAGCATCTTCAAAAGGTCTTCCTTTTCTTCTTGGGTTGACATGCAGGTCTGACAAAAGCACGTTCATCTCTGGTACACAGAACCCATCTCTTTCCTGAGCGGTAAGATGGCTGGACATTCCCATCATGTTTGCATTCGAGTATAATTGTTTGTACAGATTAACGAGGCACTTTCAGCTATTAGGAAATTGCACCCAAGGATTAACCAGACTTGTGAAAGTCCACAATTCTCTTCCTGAGATCTTGGTCGATTTATTTTGACGTATATACACACATATACATATTTATTTTATTTATATATATATATATATATATATATATATATATATATATATATATATATATATATATATATATATATATATATATATATATAATTATAAATATATATATATAATTATAAATATATATATGTATAAATATATATATGTATAAATATATATATATGTATAAATATATATATGTATAATTATAAATATATATATGTATAATTATAAATATATATATGTATAAATATATATATGTATAAATATATATATGTATAAGTATAAATATATGTATAATTATAAATATATATATGTATAATTATAAATATAAAGCTGAGTGGAGGATACCGGGCACCGCTGATCCCTGTATGGCTGACAAAGCTGTGCTTTCAGGCAGGTGGAGACCTGGGTGCGTGTCCCAAAGCAAAGGCGATACAAGATCCACAATGAAGAGATGAAAGGTCGCACTCCAAAGGTCGAATAAAATATATTTCTTTTTATTCCACGATCACATCAGGGGTACAGGTAGTGAGGGAGGATGAGGGTGTGCCACGTCGGACGACGGCAGCCGTTTCGCAAGTAACCTTGCTTCTACGGGTCCAGTGCATGCAAAGGTGCTGCATCCACCCTTAAATAACAGGTGAATTGGGTGCAGCATCCTTGCGTGAATGAAGTGCAAATTAAAAACATATACCAGCTGCACATGTATCAAATTCACATAGAAACTTATTACATATCAATTCCAAAATGGATTATAAATAATCGTAACATACATGGGTATAGTTAGAGTAAAAAATTAAATATAGTGTTCATTATAGTTTAACCAAAGACATCTCAAAAAACACTATAAAAAACAGGCTTATAGGAAAAAACCAGCATTATAGGAACACTGACAAATCATTTTTGTAGTTCAGGCCAAGAGGACCGAGAGCATTTAAGTCTATAATCAATCTTGATTCCTTTCTAAGTAAAGAACGGTGCATATCACCTCCAGTGGGACAGGGATTAATTTTTATTACGCCTGCAAATTTTAAAAGGCGTGGATTACCACTATGATGTTCCTGCATATGGGCAATTAAACGTGGAGAACCTATCCCGGAGGTTATAGACTTAAAATGCTCCCTAAATCGAACATATAAAGGCCGAATTGTTTTACCTATATAATATTTTTGACAGGGGCAAAAAATAACATATACCAGATAATTAGACTTACATGTGATAAGATCTTTTATTTTGAATAGCTCAGTACCAATTTTTAAAGTGTCTCCTGTACAATGATATTCACAAAAGGGGCAGCCGCCGCACCTATGGTTTCCTTTGATTTTATTTCGGTCTAACCACGTACCTAGTTTGGGTGTAGTAATACGATTATTTATCAGAACATCTCCTATGTTTTTGCACCGCCTATATGAAATCAAAGGACCTTCGTTTGTCATTTCACAGAGATCCTTGTCTTTATTAATTAAATGCCAGTGTTTTTTGATGCTTGATTTTATTGCATCATACATAGAATTAAATTTAAAATTAAAAACGCATCTATTTGAACTTTCGATTTTTGTTTTTTTCGAAATGGCATTTACATTTTTATTCTTATTTCCACTTTTATTTTTGTATTCTTTATTCTTATTTTTATCATTTGGATCATAATTTAAGGATTTTTCGAAGGCAGAATTGATAACTGAAATGGGATATCCTCGTTCTAATAGACGTTTTTTCAAGTCTGATGCTTGATGCAGAAAGGTTTCAGAATTATTGTGTACTCTTTTTAGCCGCAAAAATTGTCCATATGGAAGGGCTCTCTTTGTATGGGAGGGGTGCGCACTATTAAAATGCAGCAAAGTGTTCACTGCAGTTGGTTTTCTATATACTTGTCTGTCAATAATACCATCCGATATACTGAGTGTGACATCTAAAAAATCCAATTTTTGGTCCCCAAAAATATGTGTAAAGTACATGTTGTAGGAATTATCATTATTTAGATATGACACAAAATTTTCAAAATCCTGCGCAGAACCGTCCCATACAAAGAAGCCATCATCCATGTATCTGGCATATTTTTTTATATGTTTCAGATATGGATTTTTAGGACTGTAGATAAAGTCTTCCTCAAATGCTGCCAAAAAGAGATTTGCAAAAGTACATGCGGCGGGGGTACCCATCGCGGCACCCCCGCATTGCAAGTACCACTGATCATCAAATTTAAATGCATTATGATGCAAAATAAAGCTTAAGGCTTCTGTGATGAAGTCTACTAAGATTGGATTCTGGTCAAAATTCAGCAAGACTCTCTTAATGGTCTGTACACCCTGATCCTGTGGGATACGGGTGTACAGACTCTCAATATCCAAAGCGGCAAGAGAGAAACCTTTCTGCCATTGAAAATTATCAAGCATTTTAATTAGATCTCCCGTATCTTTTAAGAATGAGGGGATGCGGGTCAATAGTGGTTTAAGTAGCCATTCTAGGTAGTGAGATAAGGGCTTTGTCACTGAACCTATTCCTTCCTAAAAAAAACTGCTGAAAAATTACTCCCTCTTTTTCCGAAAAAACCTCATTGGTATTATCTGCCAAAGATTCACAAGAACAGTGTCTCCCCCCCTGGCCGCCCTATTGTGGCAGGAATAGGTTCAGTGACAGAGCCCTTATCTCACTACCTAGAATGGCTACTTAAACCACTATTGACCCGCATCCCCTCATTCTTAAAAGATACGGGATTTTATTAAAAAAATGTCACGAGCAGAGAGCCAATGGATTTTTGAATTGAACACTTTGAAACCATATGGACTCAATAATGACATTGAACTGTTTGCTTTTAATTAATTTATAGTATTATATATAAATAGGCAGAAGAACTAAAGATACTGGTATTAATACAAAAAAAAAAAAAAAAAAAAAAAAAAGGAAGGAAAAAGGGAAAGAAAGGAAAAGAAAAAAAAAGAAAAAAGTATATGACCATATATGGATGTAATGGATATGGATAAATATGTATATGTGTAACACACCTTAAAATTAGTGTGTTACTGGTCTAAGAGTGTTTTTGAATATAAGAGACTTATTATAGCAAATTTATACCATTTATGATGTTCTCTTATAATATTAATACATTTTTTTTTTTTTTTTTTTTTTTTTTTTTAAATTTTAAAATTTTAAAAATCTAAAATAGAACTGCTGAAAAATAGTGTACACATATATATATTTTGTCCAGTATATGATGGTAAAAGTAGGGCTATATACTGGATTGCCCAGAAAAACCTTTGCACAAGTTGTTATATTATATTATACTACGTTGCATTGTACTCCGGTCTATGGGTATTATGAATAACTTTTTTATAAATTGATATATACAGTGATTAAAATGTGAACTGAAATACTATTTACTTTTATGTAAATTGCGAGTAACTTAATATGCGCATAAATAGCGCTCTAGGCAATAGCCCAGTCATCCTTGAGGAAGGGGGCCAGTGCACGCCCCCGAAACGCGCGTCGGATTGAGACTCTGCTTTGCCTACTCCACCTGTGTGGTGATACTCTGTCAAACAACCTCTCCCTTGTACGGCACTAGTCAGCCTCTAAAGGACACGGTCCGGACTGTCTGCTGAAAAGGTTGAGAAGTTACCGCTGTTATTTTTGTCTGCGACCATCCTCCAGTGGTGCCCTCTACGGCTACTCATTGTTCACATTGGAAGTGGACTGGATTGGAATCTTGCACTGTCTGCTTTACCTGTGTAGTGACAGCTTGCCAAGTAAACTCCTTCGGTGTGTGGACACATTCAGCTCACACTGGACACAGATCGGACTGCCCGCTGGAGAGGTTGAGTAAAACCGCTGATCATACATTCTAATTGCAGCAAATAATCGGTGCTTCCAGCGGCTGTACCTAGCTGCTGGGTAACTGGGACAATACGGAGCAGCTTAGTTGTGGCACCGTAAAGTGGTCTAGAGACTCTAACTAAGGGGGTTGTGGTAACCTGACATCTTCTCCACAACCTGTATTGTTCACGACCACATGCTTCCAAGTAGGTGCTTGGAAAATTTAACAAGTTAATCCTGCATTGACAACGACTTCAGGTTATCTAACGGGGGAATTAAGTCTATATTACTGCAGACCAAAATCTGCTGGCAAATCCCACTGATCTCACATTGTGGATTGAGGGTTTTTGATTTTTACAACAGATTGTGCAAAGCTTGATGTGTGCAAAATAGGCTTGCAAATTAGTCAGAGGTGGTGTGGTACACCTATATGCTATCAGTCACAATATTTTACTAAATCAAGTATATGCCACCGGCCGGGGCATTACGATAGCTGAGTGAGATATTAATTATTGTGAATTTCGGATCACCTCTGAGGAAACGGGTTTCTACCAAAACCCTTTGTGTGGATTTTGATTTATCTGTGTCATATTATTATTTTTATTTTTTATTTTCAATTCTGATTTATTCAATTTGTGTTTTTTTGGTATATGTGGTTTTAAAAATTTTTTTAGTGTATTGTGTACTATTAAACACCTTGCCTTGGAACAAGGATAGCAATATTTTTTTTAATAAATATATATATATAAAAAAACCCATTTAGCGCTGGTTCTTTGTGGATTTTTTGTATAAAATCCCTTATATAACTTATTAAAACCTGGCTAAGTAAAGGGGTGTCTTTGCCAATAGAACCAAGCTGCAAGAATACAGCAGGTTTTTTTCAGGGTTAAGCGCTGCCATTTGCCTGCAGGCATTTTAGAATAAATGATAAAAAGAATAAAGAATACAAAAATAAAAGTGGAAATAAGAATAAAAATGTAAATGCCATTTCGAAAAAAACAAAAATCGAAAGTTCAAATAGATGCGTTTTTAATTTTAAATTTAATTCTATGTATGATGCAATAAAATCAAGCATCAAAAAACACTGGCATTTAATTAATAAAGACAAGGATCTCTGTGAAATGACAAACGAGGGTCCTTTGATTTCATATAGGCGATGCAAAAACATAGGAGATGTTCTGATAAATAATCGTATTACTACACCCAAACTAGGTACGTGGTTAGACCGAAATAAAATCAAAGGAAACCATAGGTGCGGCGGCTGCCCCTTTTGTGAATATCATTGTACAGGAGACACTTTAAAAATTGGTACTGAGCTATTCAAAATAAAAGATCTTATCACATGTAAGTCTAATTATCTGGTATATGTTATTTTTTGCCCCTGTCAAAAATATTATATAGGTAAAACAATTCGGCCTTTATATGTTCGATTTAGGGAGCATTTTAAGTCTATAACCTCCGGGATAGGTTCTCCACGTTTAATTGCCCATATGCAGGAACATCATAGTGGTAATCCACGCCTTTTAAAATTTGCAGGCGTAATAAAAATTAATCCCTGTCCCACTGGAGGTGATATGCACCGTTCTTTACTTAGAAAGGAATCAAGATTGATTATAGACTTAAATGCTCTCGGTCCTCTTGGCCTGAACTACAAAAATGATTTGTCAGTGTTCCTATAATGCTGGTTTTTTCCTATAAGCCTGTTTTTTATAGTGTTTTTTGAGATGTCTTTGGTTAAACTATAATGAACACTATATTTAATTTTTTACTCTAACTATACCCATGTATGTTACGATTATTCATAATCCATTTTGGAATTGATATGTAATAAGTTTCTATGTGAATTTGATACATGTGCTGCTGGTATATGTTTTTAATTTGCACTTCATTCACGCAAGGATGCTGCACCCAATTCACCTGTTATTTAAGGGTGGATGCAGCACCTTTGCATGCACTGGACCCGTAGAAGCAAGGTTACTTGCGAAACGGCTGCCGTCGTCCAACGTGGCACACCCTCATCCTCCCTCACTACCTGTACCCCTGATGTGATCGTGGAATAAAAAGAAAAATATTTTATTCGACCTTTGGAGTGCGACCTTTCATCTCTTCATTGTGGATAATTATAAATATATAAATATATATATATATATATATAAATATATATATATATATAAATATATATATATATATATAAATATATATATATATATATATAAATATATATATATATATATATATATATATATATATATATATATATATATATATAAATATATATATATATATATATAAATATATATATAAATATATATAAATATATATATAAATATATATAAATATATATATAAATATATATATATATATAAATATATATATATAAATATATATATATAAATATAAATATATAAATATAAATATATATATATATATATATATATATATATATATATATATATATATATATATATATATATAAATATAAATATATATATATATATATATATATACACACACACACATGAGCTGATAAATAACTCTACTTTTGATGTGTGGAAAGTGCCACCACTCCGGCCGGGACACCATCCACATATATTCCATGAACTTAAATGGCAGATTAAAAAACTTTGGATACCATCAGAAACCATAGAACCTTTGGACACTTACTGGCTGTGAACAGGTGAGCTGGTCATTGGTTTTAAGTGTTTATGTGCATAAACTTATAATTAACCTTATATAAAGGATTATCGTAAAGGATGCAGTACAGCTTGTAGATTATTTGTTGAAATTCCTGGTGTTTGTATATTTGAGATTAATGGGTGGTCCTATTCTGTGCATACACAGATCGCTGTCAGTCACCATCATATAGGGAAGACTGTCAATCACTGAACAGGACCACCTTCTGGACTCTTATTTTGATTGAAGAGCCTGGGGTTTGTATGCATACAAGTTTTCCTGTAACTTTTCACATAAAGTGTTTAAATCAATGTGATCAGACCCTTCCGCTGTATAACATCCCGCTTGCAGATCAGATACAACTATCAACATGACAGATTCTAACTCAACCCTGTAAATTAGAGACTGGATATATTCTGGACAGAATGGCAGAACTTGCAGAATAAGGAGACTTGTGTAGACTTGCTGCTAGATGAGCCAGTGATAAACCCATCACCGACTGCATAGCTGTCACTGTGTAAAAAGGAGGGTGAATTATTGAACCATAGAACACTATGATTTGATGTACAACGCTATAACAAACTTTAGCACGTAGAAATTTTATAAAGGCCCACTACCTAAAATACACCTCAGACCCAGATTACGCAAACTATAACCATGATTCATTATTGTTTCTACAATTCATAACCACCTTACAAGGAAGTCAGAGAGGTAGGGGTCAGTAAAAAAAAACGCCACTTCAATATTTGCCAAATCTGCTCTGTAAGCACTACAGTCTTTCTGAAGGCAGAGATTACATTTTGTCAAGCACTCATGTCAAATTTCAAACCACATTAACTATACGAGTGTCTTCACACTACGGTTTTTATTTCTACTAAGTGTTTGGAGAAGAGTCTCCAAAAAGTGAGACCCATCGTTGGAAAATAAATTTCCATTTTAGCCTTGATTGCTCCATTACTGTCTCAGGTCTCCAACAGTAGACCACATGGGCAACTAGATAAACAGGTTGTAACAATGGAAAATCACATTCTAATCCCAGAAATATATATTCTTAAGAAAGAGGATATATGCTCTGTCATATTTTGAGACAGGAACGCTTCAACTAAACTAATGAGACGATGACCCGTATACAGTACCCATATTCTACCATGGAAGGTTGAAAGCACGGCCACCCTGATAAAAAAACAAAAAAAAAAAACTACACAATTGAAAAACATTACCAAACGGTGGATTCATCTGACCCATTACTGGCAGTAAATGCCCTCGGTGCTCAGTCGTAGTATAACATACAATTGTGAGAGTCCCTTTTGTAAGTAAATACATAGGGAAAAATCACATTAGGGGAAATATGAACCAAGCACATGTCAACAAGACCACCGTAATATAAAAAAGGAGAAGACTAACTATATATATATATATATATATATATATATATATATATATATATATATATATATATATATATATATATATATATATATATATATATATATATATATATATATATATATATATATATATATATATATATATATTATACACATGCATACACAGTACAAACCAAATGTTTGGACACCTTATCTCTAGAACAACTATTAAAAGGAGACTTTGTGCAGCAGGCCTTCATGGTAAAATAGCTGCTCGGAAACCACTGCTAAGGACAGGCAACCAGCAGAAGAGACTTGTTTGGGCTAAAGAGCACAAGAAATGGACATTAGACCAGTGGAAATCTGTGCTTTGGTCTGATGAGTCCAAATTTGAAATCTTTGGATCCAACCACCATGTCTTTGTAGAAAAGGTGAACGGATGGACTCTACATGGCTGGTTCCCACCATGAAGCATGGAGGAGGAGGTGTGATGGTGTGTGGGTGCTTTGCTGGTGACACTGTTGGGGATTTATTCAAAATTGAAGGCATACAGAACCACCATGGCTACCACAGCATCTTGCAGCGGTATGCTATTCCATCAGGTTTGCGGTTAGTTGGACCATCATTTATTTTTCAACAGGACAATGACCCCAAACACACCTCGAGGTTGTGAAAGGGCTATTTGACTAAGGAGAGTGATGGGGTGCTACGCCAGATGACCTGGCCTCCACAGTCACCAGACCGGAACACAATCGAGATGTTTGGGGTGAGCTGGACCGCAGAGTGAAGGCAAAAGGGCCAACAAGTGCTAAGCATCTCTGGGAACTCCTTCAAGACTGTTGGAAGACCATTTCCGGCGACTACCTCTTGTATCTCATCAAGAGAATGCCAAGAGTGTGCAAAGCAGTAATCAAAGCAAAAGGTGGCTACTTTGAAGAACCTAGAATGTAAGACATATTTTCAGTTGTTTCACACTTTTTTGTTAAGTATTTAATTCCACATGTGTTAATTCATAGTTTTGATGCCTTCAATGTGAATCTACAATTTTAGAGTCAGGAAAATAAAGAAAACTCTTTGAATGAGAAGGAGTGTCCAAACGTTTGGTCTGTACTGTATGTATGTATGTATGTATGTATGTATGTATGTATGTATGTATGTACGTACACACACACATATACATATATATACATACACACTGCACAAAATAGATAGAGAAAAATAGATATATAGATATAGATATATATATACGGTATATTAGTGTAAAAATAGTCAATACATTGAACACTTCTACTGATTTTAACACACATTTGCACATTTGGTGACTACGTCAAATACGCAGTGGCATCTGGATTGCTGAGATATTTGGTCAATTCCATTCTATGGAATATTAAGCTATGGACCTATAAAAATTGGCCTGACTAGCACATATAAAGTGTAGACGATTTCTGCCTCGTGTTAGTGTTTTCGGCACATTTATGCATGCTTGACTAAACACTACATTTATATACAAAATTGCCTGCAGGGGTCCATGATTGTAACACATACAGTGTTACATACATCCATGGCTGAAAACATACAGCCAAGTTGCCTATGGTTCAGGTAGGATGTGTCAGCTGTCTGGTTCCCTTTAAGAGGCAAGAGCCTCTTAATGCATTTACTGAAAATATCAGCATTTATTAGCTTTGTGTCACCACAAAAAAAATATTAACCCAGTCAGGCATTAAAGTGCTTATTATAATATTTATTCATTTATATAGCGCTATTAATTTCACAGTGCTTTACATACATTGGCAACACTGTCCCCATTGGGGCTCACAATCCAAATTCCCTATCATTAGGTCTTTGGGTGTGGGAGGAAACCGGAGTACCCGGAGGAAACTGTTGCAAACACGGGGAGAACATACAAACTCTTGCAGATGCGGTCCTTTGTGGGATTAGAACCCAGGACCCCAGCGCTGCAAGGCTGCACTGCTAACCATCATCATTTTAACTTATGATGGATTTGTAGGCAGTGTTTGACCACTCCATTCCTGCCTAAGATCCATCCACATTTCAAAAAAGCTGAGGAAGCCAATTGGGACTAGTGTAAAAAAATATATCTAAGGCCTTGTGCGCACTAGGCGTTTTTAGCGGAGTTTTTTACCGCGTTTTTGTGCTGAAAACGCAGTGACATTACTTCCCCAGCAATGTCTATGGGTTTTCATAAGTGCTGTCCGCACACAGCGTTTTTTTGTAGCTGCGTTTTTGTGGTGACCACAAAAATGCAGCATGTCAATTATTTCTGCGTTTTTCACTGCGTTTTTCACCCATTGAGTTCAATGAATGTTCAACAACACAATGAAAAACGCATATAGCCGCGTTTCTATGACTAAAAACGCAGCTATAAACGCAAGGGGTGGGTACTACAGTGACGTGTACAGGAAGAGGATTCCTTCTGTTGGTAAACACAGAAGCATGAATCCTCCCGGTACAGTCACCGCTGCGTCCACAACCCGCCCGGTGCCATGTCAGCTCCGTGCGGCGCCATGTCTGGGCGGGAGGTGGAGGCAGCAGCGAAAACAAAAGTGAACAGTAGAAAAAAAAAATGTCATATATACTCACCTGTCTGCAGGGTCCCGGTGCCATGCCCGCTCCCAGCCCCTGTCTCGGTACCGCCGCTCTGGCTGTGTGCAGTCTCCCCGGGGCAGGACCTGGCGGTGGATCACCTTATGCAGTCACCTGACGCATCAGCTGATCGTAGTCTCGCCGGCTTTTTCGCGCCCGGCCGGCTATCAGCTGATCCTGCCGTCAGGGGACTTCATCAGCTGATTACCGGCAGCTCCTGCAGCGATCGGACAGAATCAGACTCCTGTCCAATCGATCGCTGCAGGAGCTGCCGGTAATCAGCACATAAGTGAGTATTATTTTTTTTTTTCTACTGATGCATCAGCTGATGGTATAACCGGCTTTTATACAATCAGCTGATGTGTGATTGGATTCAGGCACTTGATCCTGACACATCATCTGATCGCTTTGCCTTCCAGCAAACCGATCAGATGATATTGGATCCGGATTGGACGGCGCGGGACCCTGACCCAGGATTACTGCGGAGGGGGGTTTATTTCAATAAAGATGGAGTCACTAATTGTGTTGTGTTTTATTTCTAATAAAAATATTTTTCTGTGTGTTTTTTTTTATCATTACTAGAAATTCATGGTGGCCATGTCTAATATTGGCGTGACACCATGAATTTCGGGCTTAGGGCCAGCTGATAATATACAGCTAGCCCTAACTCCATTATTACCTAGCTAGCCACCCGGCATCAGGGCAGCTGGAAGAGTTGGATACAGCGCCAGAAGATGGCGCTTCTATGAAAGCGCCATTTTCTGGGGTGGCTGCGGACTGCAATTCGCAGTGGGGGTGCCCAGAAAGCATGGGCACCCTGCACTTTGGATTCCAATCCCCAGCTGCCTAGTTGTACCCGGCTGGACTCAAAAATTAGGCGAAGCCCACGTCATTTTTTTTTTTTTTATTATTTCATGAAATTCATGAAATAATTAAAAAAAAAGGGCTTCTCTATATTTTTGGTTCCCAGCCGGGTACAAATAGGTAGCTGGGGTTTGGGGGCAGCCCGTACCTGCCTGCTGTACCCGGCTAGCATACAAAAATATGGCGAAGCCCATGTCATTTTTTTTTCTTTTTGGGCAAAAAACTGCATACAGTCCTGGATGGAGGATGCTGAGCCTTGTAGTTCTGCAGCTGCTGTCTGCTCTCCTGCATACACTAGTTCTGCAGCTGTCTGCTCTCCTGCATACAATGAACATTTTGAAGAAGGAAATGACATCAGACCTTTTTTTTTTTTATTAACAATCTTTAATGGCATTGTGCACTGATTAAAAACGCAGTGAGCAAAAACGCAGCAAAAAACGCACCAAATCGCGGCAAAAACGCATGTGTTTTTGCTGCGTTTTTTAGCCGCGGGTGCGTTTTTTGAGACAAAAACGCACATAAAAACGCAGCGTGAAAAAACGCCTAGTGCGCACATACCCTAAGTGACATTTGAAAACTATTTGTTTAAAAACTTTGCAACATTAAAGGGAACCTGTCACCACTTTTTTTGGCTATAAGCTGCGGCCACCACCACCGGGCTCTTATATACAGCATTCTAACATGCTGTATATAAGAGCCCAGGCCGGGGGTATAACAAACACTTTGTAATACTTACCCAACGGTCGCGCTGTGGGGCCTTATCGGCGTCTCCGTTGTCCGGTGTCGGCACCGCCTCATTTGGCCATCTTTGTGCTGCTTCTCTAGCTGCGGTGTATGACAAGTCCGACGTTATACACACTCGCCAGCATTCAGGTCCTGAGCAGACGCACTTTGATCTGCCCTAAGCAGGGCAGATCAAAGTATTGAAGTCCGCCTGCGCAAGACAGGCGAGTGTGTATGACGTAGACACGTCATACTTTCAAACTTCAGAAAGAGGACGAAGATGGCAGAAAGAGGAGGCGCCGGCACCGGAAAACGGAGACGCCCATAAGGCCCACCGCGCAACCATTAGGCAAGTATTATAAAGTGTTTTTTATGTTATACACCCGGCCTGGGCTCTTCTATACAGAATGCTGTATATAAGAGCCCGGTGGTGGTGGCCGCAGCTTATAGGCCAAAAAAGTGGTGACAGGTTCCCTTTAAGCAGTTTTACACCCTAAAACTAGCAAAACTGCTTCATAAATTAGAGCCAAAGAGAACTTCGCCAATTTACATCATTAGTAACCTGAAAAAAGTGGTAATATACTTTTATTACATAAAGAGCGAATATCACAGTTTTACAAATAGATTATCAATAACAGTAAACTTACCTGGTCCAGTCTTAAAGCACCATCTTTAAATCGTTGTTTACGTAAATTCTTTGCAATAAGATGCAGGTTGAGAACCGCCTGCTGAATCTCTTCAACTGTATAATCTGAAGACACAGGGGGTAGCTCCCGCACATCGGGTAGTTTGTCGGGACGCTCAATCATGCTTTGTGCATGGTCATAGCTCAGCTTCACACAAGAGCATATAACACTTCGGCCAAACCACTCGTCAAGGATCTGAAGCAAGAACCAAATTAATGCATCTGAATTAGGTCAATAATAAATAGGATTATAACAGCACATCCATTGTGGTTTAGGTGTGTTTATTGGTTTGCTTCTCCAGCAAATGGCAAGTAGAATCTGCAAAACCATATACTAATAGCACTGTTCAGATTAAAATATTGTGTATAAACGTATAGCTGCCATGTAAACATTGCACAACTGACATCTTACACTCAAGTTATAAGACTCCGATATAATCACACTGAGAAAGCCAAGTAATCAGAAAAGAGATCTACGATTAAACCGAAAACTAGATTTACAATAATTTATTCTAAGCTATATTTGTTATTATCATTATTATTATTATTATTATAGCGCCATTTATTCCATGGCACTTTACAAGTGAAAGAGGGTATACATACAACAATCATTAACAGTACAAAACAGACTGATCTAGGAGGAGAGAGGACCCTGCCCGCGAGGACTCTCAGTCTACAAGAAATGGGTGATGGTACAATAGGTGAGGACAGAGCTGGTTGCGCAGTGGTGTACTAAACTGAGGATTATTGTAGGTTGTAGGCTTGTTGGAAGAGCTGGGTCTTGAGGTTCCTCTTGAAGCTTTCCACGGTAGGGGAGAGTCTGATATGCTGAGGTAGAGCGTTCCAGAGTATGGGGGAGGCACGGGAGAAATCTTGTACGCGATTGTGGGAAGAGGAGAGGAGAGTAGAGAAGGAGATCATGTGAGGATCTGAGGTTGCGTGCAGGTAGGTAACGGGAGACTAGGTCACAGCTGTAAGGAGGAGACAGGTTGTGGATGGCTTTGTATGTCATGGTTAATGTTTTGAACTGGAGTCGTTGGGCGATGGGAAGCCAGTGAAGGGATTGGCAGAGTGGTGAGGCTGGGGAATAGCGAGGGGAGAGGTGGATTAAGCGGGCCGCAGAGTTTAGGCATTGTGGAATTTTGGTTAGTAGAGAGGTAATGTCAGGTCCAGAGAGGTAGATCTGTGTGTCATCGGCATAGAGATGATACTGAATGCCGTGGGACTCTATGAGCTGTCCCAGGCCGAAGGTGTAGATGGAGAACAGCAGGGGTCCAAGAACTGAGCCTTGGGGGACACCGTCAGATAGGGGGCGAGATGAGGAAGTGATGTGAGAATGGGAGACGCTGAAAGGTCGGTTAGGTATGAGGAAATCCAAGATAGGGCAAAGTCTGTGATGGCCAGAGATGAGAGAATCTGTAGTAGGAGGGAATGGTCTACTGTGTCGAAGGCAAAGGACAGGTCCAGGAGGAGGAGGAGGAGGAGGAGGAGGAGGATAGAGTAGTGCTGCTTCGCTTTGGTGGTTAGTAGATCATTGGTGACTTTGGTTAGGGCAGTTTCAGTAGAGTGATGTGGTCAGAAGCCAGATTGTAGCTGGTCAAAGAGGGAGCAGGAGGAGAGGTATGAGGACAATTCAAGATGTACATGCTGTTCCAGTAATTTTGAGGCATAGGGGAGAAGGGATATGGGGCAATAGTTTGACACAGAGGATGGGTCAAGGGAGGGCTTTTTGAGGATGGGTGTAATGGAGGCATGTTTAAAGCATGAGGGGAATACACCACTTGTTCGTGATAGGTTGAAGAGATGGGTTAGGGCTGGGATGAGGACTGCGGTGATGTTGGGGATGAGGTGTGAAGGGAGCGGGTCAAGTGCACAGGTGGTTAGATGTGATCTTGAGAGTAGAGTGAAAATATTGTTTTCAGTCATAGTGAAGAAGCTGGATTTGGAGGAAGAGGGCTGAGTAGCTATGATGAGGGGCTGTGGTGATTGTTGGCTGAAGCTTGCTCTGATGTTGTCAATCTTCTGCTTGAAGAAAGAGGCAAAGGCTTCAGCTGAGATGAGAGGAGAGGGAGGTGGTGCTGGAGGACGGAGGAGAGAATTGAAAGTGTTGAATAGCTGTTTAGGGTTGTGAGAGGATATGAGGGATGAGAAGTAGGTTTGTTTTGCAGCAGTGAGTGTGGACTTGAAGATGGTGAGGGACTCTTTATATGCAATGAAGTGCTCAGTGGGATGAGACTTCTTCCATCTGCGCTCAGCAATTCTGGAAGTCAGTCTCAGTTCTTTAGTCTGACTCGTGTGCCAGGGTTGCCTGTTGATTGTGCGGGTTTTGGTGTCTGTGAGGGGGGCAGCTGATTCGAGAGCTGCCGAGATGGTGGTGTTGTATAAAGTTGCAGCAGCATCTGCATCGTGTAAAAATGTAATGTCTGTGAGAGGGAGAAGGGACTGAGAAAGTGCGTGTAAATCAAGGTGTTTGATATTTCTGCGAGGGTGTGAGTTTGTGGAGGGGGGGTTGCGTACTTTGAGAAGTGTGAGTAGGTTGTAGTCAGACACGGGGATAGGTGAGTTAGAGAGGTTAGATAGGGAACAGAGGCGAGTGAAGATGAGGTCCAGCGTGTGGCAATCTTTGTGAGTAGCTGCAGAAGACCATTGGGTGAGGCCGAAGGAGGAAGTCAGTGTTAGACGTTTGGAGACAGATGAGTGGGAAGTGTCAATGGGGATGCTGAAATCACCCATGATGATGATGGTGGGGATGTCGGTGGAAAGGAAGTGTAGTAGCCAGGTGGTGAAATGATCAAAAAAGGCAGTGGCTGGCCCTGGAGGGCGGTAAATAACAGCCAGTTGAAGGTTGGAGGGGGAGTAGATGCGTACGGAGTGCACCTCAAAAGATGGGACAGTAACAGAGGGTGGTAGTGGAATTGGTGTAAAGGAGCATTGGTCGGACAGGAGCAAACCAGCTCCTCCACCATGCTTGTTACTGGGACGGGGGTGTGAGAGAGTTGGAGACTGCCATAAGAAAGTGCAGCAGGAGAGGTGGGTACGTGTACGGGTAGGTGTTATAGGTGGGTACGACTGTATAGGTTTGTGGGTATGTTTATCCCTATAGTCCATTAACCCTTAATAGGAGCTTGCCCACTACTTTTACACTGATGGATGTGCAGTACTCAACCACTATCAATTGAAGCAGGTGGTAAAGATTTAATGATGTGCCTGTGAGCAACTTCGAGTTATTCATATTGAACGTCTACATGTGTGTTCATCACTGTCTCCGCCTATTGTATTTTCCTTGTATATAATGTCTGTCTTTTTCAATGTACTCTTGTTATGATTAAGAGCCAAATTTTTACGGCCTGAAACGTGTAAACTGGTCTACATTTTAAAATTGCACTATGTTTTTATATACACGGTTTTTGCAATAAAGGTTTTTTGGATCTCCTGAGTTGGTGCTGGTTTTTGCCACTCTTTTCTGCATTAATAACCTATCCCAAGTATAGGACATCAATGCAAAAGTAGTGGATAACCACTAATCAAAAAAAAAAAAAAAAAATATTCTACCCATTATAACATACCTGATTCTTATCTAAACACATTCACAGTGATCAAGTCAAACTTCCCATTATTTAAAGGGCTAATTCGCGGAGATAAATTATTCTAATGGCTATGCCCTCAAACTCTAAAGATGAGATCCATAGTGCAGTTTGCCATCATCACAGGACCTGCAATTCAATGTAACGCTGGAGGTGCTCTTTGGGTGCTCCCCCTACCTTCTGGGATGCTATATCACATGTCACTGGGCGTTGCCTGTTCCTGATTTCTAATAGCGGCCAGCCCCCTGATAACATCTGCTTCCCTGTAGTCCTAGATCAGAAAGCAGGCCATTCCCCTACCCAAACCCCTAAATTGGATGGAATAAAAGGAGATATTATCAGGGGGCTTGCAGCTACTAGCAGAAGAGAGCAGGCCACATCTCCTGATGTATGATGTATCATCTCAGAAGGGAGGGGGGAGGAACAAAGAGCAGCTCTAGGGTTAGGCCTCACTCATGTGTATAAATACGCAAAGTGCAATACGTTTCTTTATCGAATAAAAGAATCATGTTGCATTTGCACCAATGTTAAACAATATGACAATGCTGATCTATGATTTTTATTTTCTTTAGCAGTTTTCTGACGGAGGAAGAAATCGGAGCATGCTCATATGGTTGTGTAGAATGGCCAAGACTCACCAATGCAAGTCTATGGGTGTGAGAAAAAAAAAACGGACGGCACAAGGACTATCATGATGTATGCAGTCTATTTTTTATGGATACATTGGCATACAGTAGCATAAACACTGTAAATGATTGCAAAGTAATAGCTGAAAAAAAACAAAAAAAAAAAAACTTTGCATACAGATAGGCGGAAAAAAAAAAAATTGTACACTCGCACAGCATTTGTATGACATGTGGAACACCAAATGGATTTCACTTGTTCAACTTTCCCGGATGAAAATCAGTGTGATTATACGCAGATGTGAACGAACCCTGAATTTCAGGTACTGTGAGGATGGTAAACAATACTATGGATGCTATATTTGAAGTTTAAGGGCATGGCCATTAGAATAATTTATATGGCCCAAGAGTACCCTATTAACATTTATATTTAATTATAAAGAAACACTTACTTTTCCCTGTGGAGTTATTTTCCAGATGACAGAAAAAGTCAGTCTGTCTGCCATTGGATTTAAGCTGCAAAGCTCTTCACAAAGTAATCTGGGCAACATAGGTATAACCTGCAATACAAAATAAAAAATGTAGACAGTGATAAAACATAGCATGTTTTGTAAAGATGGTAACATTTAAATAGGGAAACAGAAATATGGAGTATTCTTTCGAAATGTAAAATCTGTCGATGGCCAAAATAGTTGGGAAAATGTGGAGGCATCCCATCACTTGTAGGTTTTGCATCAAGTAAATATACAGAAGCACTGCTCAGTATCACACTACTCTTGTGCAAAAATTTAGGGGACCTGTCACCAGATCAAAAGTGGGCAGTTTTTGTACCTGCTGCTCCATGGACATGGAGTATTACGGATTCTTTTAACACCCCTTTGTAAAGACCATAAAAATTAGAACTAAATACATAGGTCCATATCTGATGGATTAAATGCCTCCCCCTCAAAAAAACGAAACAAAACACCGCAACAACAGGAAAGCAGCAGGAAATAAGAGCAAAAATGTCCCCTTTTTATCTGGTGACTTTCTCTTTCAGGCTGGGGCCACAAGAGCGTATGGAATCCAATGCGAGTGCATTGGATGAGATATGCTAGCTCCCTCTGTACTGCGAGTGTAAACCGAGTGTCATGCCACTGTGATTCGATCCTGCAATCGGATCACAGCTGCAGAGGAGAGGCAGGGATTCATCTCTGAATCTACTCCATTGCCAGCTTATGAGATTATCGCACTGCACTCCAGTGTCATGAGTGCAGTGTGATGTTTCCCTCGCACCCACAGACTTGTATGGGTTCGAGTGAATACAGATTCCACAACTGTTTTCTCGGTCGCTATCTGTCCTAGCCCACTAGGGGAATCTGAATCTTGTTCATTTAAAATATCATTCACAGGAGGTGACCCAAACACAGCAGATAAGGGTCTCCATCATGAGAACTGACCCTGTTGTGTGCTGCTGCCAGTGGAGATGGTCAGAATTCACATACAAATAAAAAGGAACTCTTACCACCTCCTGTAGCATGCATCAGGGCCTGCTTTTCAAATGAGATGCAGGATACATGGGTGGAACCCGCACCTATTATGCATTTATGTATGTCAGTGTCCCACTTTAACCATGCTATGGACACAATCTAGGCCTAATTCCTCATTAAAAATTGTTAAGAGTGGACAACTGACCTTTAGACAAATGTTATAAGTGAATGTCTGTTACTGGTCCAACTAGTAACAATAAATGTATAGAAAGTCTACTAGCATTTGTTGGAGAGTACAAGAAGATTTCAACCTTTCCAAAGTTTCTGCAATGTTGAAATTGTGACTTTAGGCAGTGTTCTCGGAATTACAGTATTAGGTAATGCAGCACATGCTCCGACAGAGGACGTGCACCTTTACATATACTATAGATAGGAAGTAAGATGATCCAATACTTAATAAAAAGGCTCCTGGGTGTGCTGAGGATTACAGTAAAACTGAAACCAGATAATGTATCTTTCAGGTAGTGAATTACTTTATCAAGTATTACTCAATGTCAAGGCACATAACCAGGCGCTTAGAGTAATCCTGCGGTGCAGATTACAGTGAGGCAATTCCATAAATAATACACAAATGATCAGTCAATGAGCTGATCGCATACATAGGACAAAAGACAAGGTGGCACAATGAAGAAAACATTTTTTAAAAAACACGTCACCAGTTTTTTGCCATTTAATTGGAGAACAGCATAAAGTAAGGACAGATACCCAGATTACAGCTATTTACTGGCATTCTTGTTGTAGTTTTCATAAAATCACTGTTTTGACATTAGATTGTTGCTATAGGTACCTCCATATTCATGAGCTCTGTATTACCTCCCTCCAGATTGTAGACTGCATAGGCAGAAAGCTACCAAGGAAGGAGGCTGTGAATCAATGGTTTAGGTACAGTTATACAGAGCTCAGCAGAGTACTGGAAAACAGCAGATAAAGTGATTTTATCAAAACTGCAGCAAGTAGCCCAGTAAGTTATACATCACTGGAATTTGGGTCTCTGCCCCTACATTATGCTGATCTCAGATGGGATTACAAAAACCTGATGCCAGATTCTTTTTAACTAAGAAACATTTACTTTAAAAAGGGAATCTGTCTGCAAGTTATTGCTATGCAATCTGAAAGCAGCATAACATGGGGCAAGAAAGCCTGAGTCCAGGGATGTGTCACTTACTGGGCTGCTTGGTTTAGTTTTATTAGAATAACTTTTGTCTGATGGAGATGAAGCAGAGCTAACTTCTGGGCTGTGCATACCCCATCCACACTCCTGACTGGCAGCTGTGTACACCGTTTCTGTAGGTTTAGCAGCTTGCTGACAGTTCAGTTTGGACAAAACAGATACCCAGTGACAACCAATGTTGTCTAGGTGGGGGTATAGTACATGCACATGGATTGCATTCAATGGATACCAAAGAAGATCCTTATGCCATGCACTGTCCTTTCAGGCTTTGCTGTGTACAGGAACCCAGTAAATCTGCCTGAAATGTTTCCCTAAAGAAATCCTATAAGTCCAACACAGGAACTGGTTTTCAACAGTTTTCGCCTTTTGTGTTGCTTTAACCCCTTCAGCCCCGGGGCACTTTCCGTTTTTGCGTTTTTGTTTTTTGCTCCCCTTCTTCCGAGAGCCGTAACTTTTTTATTTTTCCGTCAATCTTGCCATATGAGGGCTTGTTTTTTGCGGGACAAGTTGTACTTTTAAATGAAATCATAAGTTTTACCATATGGTGTACTGGAAAGCAGCAAAAAAATTCCAAGTGTGGAAAAATTGCAAAAAAAGTGTGATGGCACAATAGTTTTTGGGATGTTTTATTCACGGTGTTCACTATATGGTAAAACTGATGTGTGGGTATGATACCTGAGGTCGGTGCGAGTTTGTAGACACCAAACATGTATAGGTTTACTTGTATCTAAGGGGTTAAAAAAAATTCACAAGTTTGTCCAATAAAAGTGGCGCACGTTTTGCGCCATTTTCCGAAACACGTAGCGTTCTTATTTTTTGGGATCTATGGCTCAGTGACGGCTTATTTTTTGCGTCTCGAGCTGATGTTTCTAATGGTAGAATTTTTGCGCAGATGCTACGTTTTGATCGCCTGTTATTGCATTTTGCGAAAAACTTGCGGCGACCAAAAAACGTAATTTTGGCGTTTGGAATTTTTTTGCCACTACGCCGTTTACCAATCAGATTAATTGATTTTATATTTTGATAGATCGGGCATTTCTGAACGCGGCGATACCAAATATGTGTATATTTATTTATTTTTTAACCCTTTAATTTTCAATGGGGGGAAAGGGGGGTGATTTGAACTTTTAGGTTTTTTGTTTTTTTTTAATTTTTTAAAACTGTTTTTTTACTTTTTTTATTTTATTTTACTAGTCCCCCTAGGGGGCTATAGCAATCAGCAATCCGATTGCTGATCGCTATCTGCTGATCACAGCTATACCGCTGTAATCAGCAGATTCAGTCACTTTCTTTCTTCCTCTGCTCCGTGCCGAGGAAGAATGAAAGTGAAACTTCGTAGCACCAGGCGTCATCACATGACCCTGTGCTACGATGGCAACCACCGAACGTCACGTGATCACTCACGTGACGTCCGGAGGGGGCGGCGGTAAGTAAAAAAGATGGCCGCGCGCATGTAGATCTCGCTGCCAGACTTTGGCAGCGAGATCTAAGGGGTTAATGTTCCGGGTGGAATGCGATTCCACTCGGAACATGTAGGCACACATGTCAGCTGTTGAAAACAGCTGATATGTGTGCCGATCCACGCCGCCTGCCCGCGGCAGGGGGCGGGGCTTACCGGGACACGATCCATGACGGAAAGATCCGTCCATGGTCGTGAAGGGGTTAAAGGGCTTGTCCACTGCTACCATAGGGCAACCCTTTTTCATTTCCCATGTCTGCTCGATCATGAGAATTCTGAAGTGTTGTGCACATGTTGCTTATTTTTCCTTGTAGATTTGGTGCAGAAAATAATCTGCCACATGTCAATGCTTGGTGTTTTTCCCTGAGTTTTTCAGGCCTTCCACCAACTGATTTCATTATGAAAAACGCATGGTCAAAAAATGAACCAAACACTTTTTTGGCGCACCTTTCTGCCAGAAGATGCAGATTTGTTGCAAAATAATTCTGCAAAAAATACTGAGCGTGTGCACGTTAAAAAAATTAAAAAAAAAAAAAAAAAATTAAACATTAAACTACCCTGACATTTTACCTGTAGGGAATTCTCATTCTAGATCAAATTCGCAGGTTACACATCTATATATTGACAATACAACTTTCATACCTTCTGTACAAGGTACACACTGGTGGCTCTTTCACTTGCCACTAAATCGAGAGCATTCCCTTCATCAACAAAATAGCTCACATCTGCAATATGGACTCCAATTTCAAAGTTACCTGTAATAAAACAAAAACAAAACACAGTTGACTGAGTGCAATGTTAACCATATGTAGGTAAATATTGCCAAATCCTGACAGTGTGCAGTATGCGGTCAGTCTCATGACTCCTAGCACATCATGATGTCCTTGGGGGTCACATGCTGCTTCTTATCAGCTTCACTCAATGTTCTATTGAGCGCAGCAGATGACAAGATAATAAGCATGCAGTTAAAGGCCCCTTTGCACACTACAACATCGCTAGCGATACCGCTGTAACGTCACCGGTTTTGTGACGTAATAGCGACCTCCCCAGCGACATTGCAGTGTGTGACACGCATCGCGACTTGGCCCCCGCTGGGAGGTCGCTGATCGCTACAAGTCGTTCAGGAACATTCTTTGGTCCTTTGTGTCTCGCTGCGCAGCTTGTATCTGTGTGTTTGACACTGTTACAACGACATAGTTTAGCGACCCAGCCCATAGGCGTGCGTTCCCTTTCCAGCGAGGACGTTCTGCAGGTCCGTATCGCTGCTGCGTCGTTTACCAGATCTGCCTGATTGACAGCTCTCCAGCGACTGTTAGAGACTTTCCAGCGATCCCTGCCAGGTCGAGATCGCTGGTGGGATCGCTAGAAAGTCTCAGTGTGTAAAGGGGCTTTAAGATTACAAGTATGCAACATGCTCATGTCACTGCCTGCTTGAGCTAAAAAAACAGGGGAATCCCAACAGTGTGTATATTTGAAAAAAAAGGCAAGAATAATATAACACTCTTATAAATCAGAGTTTAATTTAGTGCCACATGCTAGCATGGCAACATAACTGGAGGGAGATTTGGTAACTGTAACAATATTTTTGATTACCAGGTTTTCACCACCTGAGAGTATTATAATACATCACTAGAATCTGGGTCTCTGAATATGTCATTTACCAGAGGACTAATAAACCTGCTGCAAAGTAGTCATCCTGCTATGTATAAATCTGCCCCATCACAGCAGTGTATACAGAAAGCTGCCAATCAGTGCTGTTGGCAGGATTATACACAGCTGACTGTTCAGCATAAGGGTACTTTCACACTTGCATTGTTTTCCTTCCGTTACAATCCGCCCTTTTGGAAAACAGCGGAATCAGTTAACGGATTCCGCTGTTTCCCATAGACTTGTATGGTTGACGGATTGTACCAAAAGGACCTGCGTTGCTTCCGCTGGGCGACGCTCCGTTGCTTCCGCCCAGCGGGAGGAACGCAGCATGTAACGTTGTTTTGAGCAGCGGAATCCTCTGGATTTCACTGCGCATGCTCTTTTTTTTTTAATCAAACTTTATTTTGGCTCGCGGTGGCCGAACGTTCAGCTGAGCGCCCGGCCGTCGGCAAGAGACAGCGCTCAGCTGAGCGCCCGCCCGCCGGCATGCCCAGGCGCCGGCAAGTGACAGCGCTCAGCTGATCACCCAGCGGTCGGCTGCAGGGAGCGATCAGCTGATCACCCGGCGGCCGGGAGCGATCAGCTGATCACCCGGCGGCCGGCTACTGGGAGCGATCAGCTAATCACCCGGCGGCCGGCAAGTGACAGCGCTCAGCTTATCACCCGGCGGCCGGCAAGTGACAGCACTCAGCTGATCACCCGGCGGCCGGCTGCAGGGAGCAATCAGCTGATCACCCGGCGGCCGACTACAGGGAGCGATCAGCTGATCACCCGGCGGCCGACTGCAGGGAGCAATCAGCTGATCACCCGGCGGCCGGCTGGCTGCAGGGAGCGATCAGCTGATCACCCGGCGGCCGGCTGCAGGGAGCGATCAGCTGATCGTTCACAATAGTCTGCCACTGGTAAAACTGTAAAAAAAAAAAAAAAACGAATTGCGTTGTTTTGCAGCATCCGTTGTGCCACTATATGCAACACATCCGTTGCATCCGTTACACAACGCAATGCAACGGATACCGTTCAACGCAAGTGTGAAACTAGCCTAAGTCATTTTATTAAAACTACAGCAAGCAGCCCAGTAGGTGACATAACTAGACTCATGGTATCTGGGTAGCAAAGCCTGCTGACAATCAGATTTACAGGTTCAATTACTTACCCCCCCAAAAAAAGACAAAAGTTAAGATTTTAAATAGTGAATATAAAATGTTCATGTAACAAAACCATGTATACAAATACAGCACATAAGCAGATGTCTGCCAGGTAAAATGCATTCATAGTGCTGTAAACCTTATGGGGAGCAGGCTACACCAGAAGTAGGGTAAAAGCCAGCAGGATTCTGCCTGAGGAGATAAATTATCTTTAGAACAAAATGCCAGTAATTGAGAAGGATATGCACCAACAAAAACCTCTCGGAACACCATATACATAGCCACGTGTAACATCGGCTCCAGGATGGTGATCGCTCAGACACGTGCCTTTGGTTGAGCCTTCATCACTGGGTGTCATCCCAGGAAGGTAACCGTTTCAAGATTGGGCACATTTTCAGTTTTTTCGTGCTTGCAGTTTAAAAGGGCTATAACATTCTCTTGTTCGGATATTGAAGTAGCTTTTGCATATTTTTCTTTAGACATGGGGTTTCTTTTTTATATGCCACAGTCATATTTTTCTCTAATCTAACACATTACTGGCAAAAAAAAGAGAATAAGGGAAATGTGTGTTTTTCATTTGTTTATTTGGACCACTAAAATGTAAATTTGTTCCCTGATCTGTAGCAAATATTTTTATATATTGAACACTTTTGTACAGGACAGGGTTAATTGCAAAATGTATTAACGTGCGCTCATTAAAGATCTTTGAGGTGGCATTTAAATATTGCATTATTTATTTATATCTTCTTCCCCTTCTAACTGGGGCTGGTATATTAGTCCCAGTTATAAGGGAAATCTGTTTTACAGAGCTGTCTATGACCCAGCAGCTCCCTTACTGTACACAGATCACAAGACCGCTGGGTACGGTAGAGGAAGCGCCATCAGCGTTTCCCACTACTGTGTATACAGCACTTTACTGCTGGATCCCCAAATCCAAATCCAGGTGTGGAAAAACTTGTTGCATCATTTCCAAGACGACTTATGGCTGTACTAGCCCAAAAGTAGGCTTCTACTCAATACTGAGCAAAGGGTCTGATCATGTGATATTTCAGGTTTTTTTCTTCAATGCATTAGCAAAAGTTTCAACATTTCTGTTTTTTTTTTTCCTTTTCAAGATGGGGTGCAGAGTGTACATTACTGAGAAAAAAATAAACTTTTTTTGAATTTACCAAATTGCTACAATGAAACAGGGAAAAATTTAAAGGGGTCTGAATACTTTCCGTACCCATTGTATGTATTGCACCATGCTGCCTTTCCTTAAACCTTCCTCGACTTTCCGTACTTTTGTCTTCACCCATGATTTTATTACTCTAATAAAATTGTTTATTTTAATTGGTGGATATATGACTCCATGCTTTTTTTGTATGATATTTATGATATTGGAGCTTTCCCTCTTACCTTGTTAGGCATTTAAGCTTGGTCTAATTTTAGTCTTATTTATGTGTATTACCACTCGTGTTCAGATGATATTACTTACAGCTAATTGAAATTGTGTCAACCTAGAACACTGTGTTCAATGACTTTCTACCTGTATCGCAATGGCCCACGGCACGTGCACCATGGCATGCTGACCTGATGCTGTGGCTGTCCGTGACCTGCTCCTGTCATGCTGGAAAGACACACTGATGATGGTCTTGGTTTAGCGACAGACTTGGCACAACTAAGGCCAGTAAACAATAGTAAATGAACCATTCACCTCAAATACAAGCACAATTTTAAGAGGGTGGACCTATTTCTGTGGTGTTAGATGTTTATTTGCGTTATTTTTTACTGAAGTTCTGCATCCTGTTTATCAAGATTCACAAAGCTAGATAAACAGTTCAGGTTGTTAAAGACATGACGATAGAAATTGTATTATATATATTTTCATTTTTTTCCTTTACTAAAACGTTTTTTTTTTTCACCTTAAAGGAATTGTCAACTACTTGGACAACCACTTCGCAATAAGTTGGTTTCTCCACCAATTTAAAACAAATCATTCTCACTGCCGATGCGGTCGTTCCAGTGGTGTCAGCACTGTCTTTCCCGGGATCAGGTAACTGCTTCATCATGTGATCAACACAGCCAGAGGCCGCTTCACATACATCCAGAAGAGAGCAGCAGCACTCGCTTTCACTGAATGTAAGCAATTTGTCAGAAGTGGACAGCGAAATGGCGCTGATAGGCTGCCAGGGTTCATGTTACATCACACAATTACGCAATCTCAAGACAACGCTGTCACCGGAGGAGTATAGGTTTTATTATTTTAAATGTGGGAAACATACAGATTGGGAAGGGGTTGTCCGAGTAGTGGACAACCTTTTTAAAAGTGTTCAATCACTGTATATTTTTTACCCTCAACTGTAAGCTTCAAATTAACAGCATTTTAAAGAGAATCTGTCAGCCCGACATTATAATGTTTTTACAGACATGGCTGTAATGGCGCTGTAATATTGATTACATTGATATCTTTTGTGAAGAAATCTACTATGTTGTTGTTCTGCAAATCGGCATTTAAAGTTTCCTAATTAGGTAGTCTCCTCCCTTTCTGTGATTCCCCAGCCCTTCTGCCTGCCTCTGGTTTGTGAACGTAATGAATTAAATTTCGGTCTGGTTGAGCGCTAGTGAATGAGCTGCCAGTCCTCAGGTATCTGAGGAAAGCAACAGAGACTTTGCTGAAACGCGTTGTATAAAACAGGAGTTATCCTTTTTATTACTATTATTAATAAAGCAAATCATCCACAAAGACTGGCAGCTCATTCACTAGCGCTCAACCAGACTGAAATTTAATTCATTATATCCACACTCCCGATAAGGGAATTCGGCCAGAGCTGCTCTGAGGAATAGGACCTGCCAGGCACAACTTGAACCACTCAGCCTGAAGGACGGAGGATCGCACAGGTGCTCCAGGATCTAAAGGTGCCGGAGAATCTCAGGAGCCATTAGCGATACCTAATCCGGATCCATTCAGTGCATTAACGGCAACGACAAGCGGAGACAGCCCCCAATCCGGAGGGATATCTATCTATCTACCACCGGGGTTGTGCGGGGGCGCACAACCTCTTCAGGTGAGCAAATCCAATTTTACTAATAATTATTCCAGCCCACGGGTGCTTCTCATATGCGCTACCTTTTTTCCTTTCAGTGTCTGGTTTGTGAATGACAGGACACTGCTAAGATATCAACAGGTCATTCACAGACCGGAGGTAGGCGGAAGGGCTGGGGAATCCCAGACAGACGTTGCTCCTGTACACCGAAAGCTAATAGGCAGAAAACATCAAATGGTAATTGAAGCACAAAGTGGATTTCTTCACCCAAGATATGAATGTTATCAGTATTACAGCATTATTAAAGCCATTTCTTGATATTACAAAATCGTGGTGACAGGTTGTCTTTAAACCTATGCGTTCATGGAGCCTAATCTAAGAGCTCTGTCAGGTGACTAGCATTCATTTCAGCTGCTGTAAAGCACACGCATCTTGGTCACACATTCCTGGGAAGACAATTTGATAAACTATACAGAGCCTTACAAAATTTGTTTGTCCTTTACTGAAGAAATGACTTAGCTCTACAATAGAATGCTTAAACTAAAATATTGACTTTCTGAACTGTTAAACAGCAAATGATACCATCCGCTAAAAAATCTTGACAGTTATGGAAGGCCAGGAAACCAATGGTGTATGACAGAAGAAAACAGGATCATTTACGCAGAAGACTGTCAAAACTATTGAACTTTAAAGATTACAAATGCTGCATAGACAGAAGCAGCTGACAATATCATTTATGAGACTAAGCAGTTGGTCAATGGAGGAAAAACTGTAAATCCATATTGCATTTTTTGCATATGACGTGTGCCCTTCTAACCTCTTCCTTGCTTCACAAGGTGCATGTCTCCCTGCAGCACTGAGCTGCTTCGCTCGTGTCAGCATTACTCAGAAACCTAATTTAATAAGCCCAGTGTTATCCGCCTGAACTTTAAAAGCTGGGTTATAAAACCGACAAACTGAGAACGATCTCATGACATGAGATAACAGGAGCAGGCAGCCAATGCAAACAAACTGTAAGAAAGTTCAGGATATCCCCCACGGTGGGGAGCCTTTAGCAGACCCCTAGAGATCCCCAACCCTTTAATGGAAGCCCCAAGTAAATATTTGGTTACATATATTTACATAATGTAAGCGGTCAAAACCCAGGACGGGATGGCTACGCCTGAAATTTAATGAAAAAAAAAAAAAAAAAAAGGATGAAGAAGAGGAGGAAACAATTTTTGGTTTCTGTGTGAGATTAACTATATTTCAGAAGAAGAAGAAGAAGAAGAAGAAAAAAAAAATGAGGGGTATTTCCACAATACCCAGCTATAGAAAAGGATTTGTAGCAGTGGATCAGAATCCCACACACCTAAGTCCACACAATTTCCAACAAAACAGAACTGTGAAAACAA
This sequence comes from Anomaloglossus baeobatrachus, assembly GCF_048569485.1. Lineage (NCBI taxonomy): Eukaryota > Metazoa > Chordata > Amphibia > Anura > Aromobatidae > Anomaloglossus > Anomaloglossus baeobatrachus. The sequence goes on along the minus strand of NC_134355.1, from coordinate 434,341,771 downwards.
AAAGTACTGTTAATACCACAGACCACCCTAAAATCCTAATTTAAATGGAACATAATCTAAAGTAATTCACTTGTTTTGACATAAAAAAGGGCTGGCCATTAAAGGGGTTGTCTGGTCTTCTGATTAAAGTCTGCAGTCATAATGAATTAGAAAAATAAAATAAAAAATCACAAAATTCTCTCACTTTCTACTGGTTTTTTTTTTTTAGACTTTTCTTGCCATTTGAGGAACTCTATGTGCACATTAGCCACAATAAACAGTCGGACAGTATACGGTATTTGTATTGAAGACTAATGCGTGGGTGCAAATGTCATTGTGAATAAAAGTGGAAGCAGGGTCAGCTGCGACCCATCCCATATTGTGATAGGGGGATCTTGTGCTATCAGCTGTGTATAGCAGTGTCACTTGTCAGTGTAGTCCTGTCTATTGATAACGAGCCTTGCTGAAAGCTCTACAAGTCTGAAAAATTCCCACTTGCCCCTGAAAATATAAAGATTACCAATTTTGTTTATTAATAAAGATCATGACATGAAAAGAAGAAAAAAAGTGTTACATGCATTTTACATTTTTTTCTTTTTTTGGACCCAATTTAATTTGACAAAACAAACAACCTACAGTTACTCTAAATAAAGATCAATAAAATATAATTTTCCAACTTAAATGGACAATAATGAAAATACAGAAAGGCTTGAAGTATTATTTACATTGATTTCTCATATAGATTAAGGTATCAGTTGGCCTCGGACCAACTAATTTGTATTCCTATATAAATTATTACTTCCTAACCTTATATCTGCAAATTTTAATTCCCAACTATTAGCCTGCCTGACATGTTCCGCCATGACAGGCTTCATCAGGGACTACTGTTATAATACCTTAAAGGGAACCAATCATCAGAATTTTCGTATATAAGCTAAAGCCAGTTCTATACTACTGGCACTATCACGCTGATTCTATACATACCATTAGTGGTCAGCTCAGATGTTTAGATTTTTAAATCCAAGAAAGAGAAATTTAGAAATTCAACAGCTTCTTGATTGACAATTGCACCAGAGCAAATAATAACCGGGTGGGTATTCATCTGAATTCCTGCCCCCCTGTCGCCTGTTCCTCCCACTCTCTGTAGTCTATGCTAATTTTACTATTCACTAAGGAGGAGTCAGAGTTGGCACCTGCGCATAGCGCTCATCTCCGGCGCCATCTTTGTGAATATCATGTTACCCCCTGCTATTCTATTCTTCCGACTGAGGGCGGCACATGCGCCCTAGCATCTTCTGCTCTCGTGAAAGCGGGAGCACGCGCGGTCACAACAGAAGGGTAGAACAGCTGATCAGAGGACACCGTGCCGCCCCAAGACACCTGCCAGCAGGAAGACAGAAGACAGAAGACCAGGCTCGTGGAGGGGTGAGAGGGAGTAATAAAGATGGAGTACCTAAGTGTGTCTGTGTATTTATTTCTAATCAAGTATATTTTCTCTGTGTGGTGTCTTTTTTTTAACCCTTTATTGGAGATTCTTAATGGCCGGGTAAAACTTGGACTGACCATAAGAAAATCTGGCTTAATACCAGCTGGTAAAACAGAGCTGGTATTAACCCCTTTTTACCCAGCGTGCCACCTGGCACCAGGGCCGCTGGGAGTGTTGGATACAGTGCCAGAAGCTAGCGCTTCTAAGAACGAGCCATTTTCTAGGGCGGCTACAGACTGCAATTCGCAGCAAGGAGGGGCCCAGAAAGCGTAGGCCACCTTGCGCTGCAGATACCAGTCCCCAGCTGCCTAGTTGTACCTAGCTAGACAAAAAAATTGGGCGAGGCCCCCGTATCTGCCTGCTGTAATTGGCTAGCATACAAAACAATGCTCACGCTTTGTTTTGTTTTTTTTAAAAATCACTAAAAATGCGTAGGCTCCCGCTGCATTTTCTATTGCCAGCTAAGGGTAACCCAAGCAGCTACTGGCTGCTAACACCCACTGCTTGCTGTTACTTTCACTGGCAATGGAAAATCCAGGGAAGCACTTACAGCTGGGAACCAAATATATAGGGAAGCCCTTTTTTTTTTTAATTATTTCATGAATTTCATTAATTAAAAAGAAAAAAAACCAGAAGAAAGGACGTTTGCTTCACCCAATTTTTGTGTCTAGCCAGTACAACTTAGCAGCTGGGGACTCAAATCCGCAACGCAGGTGGCCCAAGCTTTCTGGACCCCCCCCCCCTTGCTACGAATTGCAGTCCGCAGCCTCCGTAGCAAATAGTGCGTTCATAGAAGCGCCATCTTCTGGCACTGTATTCAACTCTTCCAGCGGCCCTGTTGCCGGGTGGCATTGGCATGCTGGATAATAAGGGGTTAATACCAGCTTTGTTTTACCAGCTGGTATTAAGCCAGAGATTCTTTATGTCAGGCCAAGTTAGAATCTCCAATAAAGCATTAAAAAAAAAAAAAAAGACCCAACACAGAAAAAAAAAACACTATTAGAAATAAATGTACAGACACACTTAGGGACTCCATCTTTATTACTCCCTCTCACCTCTCCATGATCCTGGTCTTCTGTCTTCTTCAACTTGGCGCTGGCAGGTGTCTTGAGGCGGCACAGTGTCCTCCGATCAGCTGTTCTCTTCTGTTGTGACCGCGCACGCTCCCATGGTCACAAGAGAGCAGAAGATGTGAGGGCGCAAGCGCCACCCTCTCAGTCGGAAGCAAAGAATAGCAGAGGGTAACACGATATTCACAAAGATGGCGCCGGAGATGAGCGCTGTGCGCAGGCACCAACTCTGACGCCATTTTACTGTATAGTAAAATTAGTATAGACAACAGAGAGGGAGGAACAGGTGGCGGGAATCCAGATTAATACCCACCCGGTTATTTTCTGCTCTGGTGCAATTGTCAATCAAGCTGCTGAATTTATAAACTTCACGTTCTTGAATTTGAAAATCTAAACATCAGAGTTGACCACTAATGGTATGTAGAGAATCTGCCTGATAGTACCAGTACAGCACTGGCTTTAGCTTACATACGAAAATCCTGATACTACTTTAATCTATATGATTAAACACTGTAAATAATATTTCAACCCTTTCTCTTTTTAATTTTGGCTATTTAAGAAAATAAAAAGTTATATTTTAATTATCTTTAGTTCGGTACCTTTATTTGCCTTCAGCTTATAGTGTTTATACTGTATGATAATGACGACAAAATTAAGTTAGTTTTACACAAATTATTTTTGTAGTTGCTGTATTTTGAGAACCAGAATTTTAATTTTCTGAAGATCATTGAATGAGGGCTTATTTTTTGAGGGACAAACTGTAGCTCACTACCATTTTTAGAGTTCATACAACAAGTTCACACATCCGTTTTTTCCAATCAGGCACAATCCGGTTTGTGCCTGATGCAACGGATCAGTCTCAGATTGTGTAAAAACTGATGCGACGGATCCGGTAAAAAACAGATCAGTGTTTTTTTTTTATTTATTTTTTTTATGCTGAGAGAGAGACCCCATCATCACAGCACAAACACCGGTACTACCACCCCCACCATCACCGCACACGCAGGCACTACCACCCGCATCACCGCACGCATCATCACCGCACACCCCTGCACTACCACACGCATCATTTCTACACCCCCCCGCACTACCGCACGCATCATCTCTGCACACCCCTGCACTACCGCACGCATCATCTCCGCACAGGCATTACCGCATGCATCAACACCGCACACGCAGGCACTACCGTACGCATCATCTCAGCACACGCAGGCACTATCGCACACATCAACATCACACACGCAGGCACTACCGCACGCATCATCTCCGTACACCCCTGCACTACCGCGCGCATCATCACCACATATGCAGGCACAACCGCACACATCATCACCGCACACACCAAGGCACTACCTCAGTGACGTCCCGCTGACAGCGCGACTCCCTTCAGTTGCTGCGTTGAGCTCCCAGGAGCGGCGGTGTTCTACTGCCGCTCCTGTAAGCTTCATGTAGCAGAGCTGAGAGCGTCGTGGGACCTCTGTGGATTACGTCGGACCTTGAGGGGTATTTGGGGGATTGAATAAAATGGTTAAAGAGGGTGTTTTTTGTCTTTTTTTTCCAAATAAAGTATTTTTTGGGTGTATGTGTTTATTTACTTTCATTTGCAGGTTAATCATTGGGAGTGTCTCAGACACCTGCCATGATTAACCCCTTATTACCCCGATTGCCACCGCACCAGGGCAATTCGGGATGAGCCGAGTAGAGTCCCGGGACTGTCGCATCTAATGGATGCGGCAATTCCGGGTGGCTGCTGGCTGATATTGTTAAGGTGGAGGGCTCCCCATAACATGGAGCTCCCCATGCTGAGAATATCAGCCTTCAGCCGTATGGCTTTATCTTGGCTGGTATCAAAATTGGGGGGGACCGCACGCCTTTTTTTTAAAATTTATTTATTTTACTGCAAGATATAGACCCACCCACCAGCGGCTGTAATTGGTTACAGTGAGACAGCTGTTACTCAGCGTGGGGGCGTGTTTGACTGCAATTAATTATAGGCGCCAGTGGGCGGGGGAAGCAGTGAATACGAGATTGAATAATGGGCGACCGGCATTTTCAAATCAGGAGAAGCCGCCAGAGCTTTGTGACAGCCGTGCAGTGCCGCGTCGGTAATCGGTGAGTGGGTGAGAGTGAGTGAATGAGTCAGTGACTAAGTCAGTGAGTGAGTCAGTGAGTGAGAGAGTTTGAGAGAGAGAGTGAGTGACTGATTTTCTGACAAGCAATGAATTTATATCACTTCTGGGCATGCTCAGAAGTAAAAACCGGATACGGTACACACTTCGGCGTTTGAAGCATGCCACCGTATCCGGCGCGCATAGACTTTCATTATACACCATGCCGCACCAACGCTATACAGTTTTTTGCCGCTGGCAAAAAACATTCCTCTCTGCGTCTTGTGCGGCCGCCGGAGTGACTGTTTTTGCCGCATCCGGCAAAAACCGGATCAAACGGAAGTACATGCGGCACAATCCGGCGCTAATAAAAGTCTGAGGAAAAACCGCACCCGGCAGCAAAAAAAAAAAACAAACGGATGCGTTTTTCCCGCAAGTCGCTGGATTGTGCTGCACCGCAAAAACCTGATGTGTGAACATACCCTTAGTGATTGTTTTTTATTTTTAATTTTTTACTTTTACCAAAGGAGAAAAAAAAAAAAAAAACAACCAAGAATTCCTGCACAATTTGTTTTCCAACATTAAGATAAGTAATTAACACCTTGTATGGATCAGTTAGCACTGTTGCTTTGAAGCTTTAGGATTCTGGGTTCAATTTCTTAATAGGACATCTGTGAAGAGTTTGCATCCTTCTCATATTTTTCTGGGTCAAAGTCTGTTTTTTTTTTCTTGTGAGAATGAATTTATGAAAAAAAGCAATATTTCAGAGGAAAAAAAATATATGTTTTAAACGCCTGTGGGCTCTCTCAAAACTGTAGATAAATGATTTTAGGGGTGTAGTTTCCAAAATGCAGCCACTTATAGTATCTGTAAATGCAGCATGATGCCCACAAACTATTATCCAAATTTGCTCTCCAAATTGCACTTTCCCTACTGAGCCCTTGAGTGTGTCTAAACACCAGTTTTTCACCACATATTGTTGTGTTCAGAAAAAAATTGCATTACGAATAATGGTGTTTATTTTCTCCTATTACCCATTGTGAAAATGAAAACATTGGGGCTAAACCAATACTTTAGTTTTAAAGTAAATTCATGTTCATTTCACTTTCCATTAATTCCTTAACTCCGCTTGTGTTAGGTACAAGTATTATTATATAGTTTTCAATGAGGACATGTACTACTTCTCCCTGTGTGATGCTGGCCAATCATAAGCAAGCAGCAACACACTGGAGAAAGAAGTGCACTCCCACCATAGCTTAGCGCAGATTTGTCAGTGTGTCCGATGTATGACAGACTGCCCTGATCTCCTGGTCTAACCTCCTGCATGATTAGAAAGTACAAATTACTAATACCTTTTAAAAAAGGTCTTTGCGAGGGAAGGGGCAGCACAGCTGAGCTTAGGTGTGTTGCCTCACAAGTAGTGATGAGCGAGCGTGCTCTGCACTGCTCGTTACTCGATAGGGCATCGGGGTGCTCTGGTACTCTCAGAGCTCGACTGAATATCACAGGTGCTCGGATATTTCATCGTGAAAAGACCACAAAGCACAGACTTCCTTCACTGCATTAAGTACTGGCACCCCAGGGAGAGCCATTCAGAGACTGCGAATGGCTCTCCCGGGGGGTAACATTTTTGGGGCATGTAATGTAACCCAAAAAAATTAATTCCTGCTCAAGCTCCTGACACACATGCTCGGTTATATGTGGTTGGAGACCTGAACAGGCCAATCATTGACTTTCCATAATGCTAGTTACTCTTGTCAAGCTTGTCCGAGCGTCTGACCAGCTTCAATCGAGTAACAAGCTTTCAAGCATTTTAGTGGTCATTGTCACTACTCCCAGGCATTCTTATGAGCTCTCCTACTCAGATAGCACTGTAACCAAGGCTACATTGACCCTCACCCCACACTGCCTCTCTGGAGCTGTATCAGTAATCTTCTCAATGTCTGTGGTGCTCAAAGCAATTTGAATTTTATGTGCAGATCAGAGCAGGCTGTCATTACATCTCACACAGGAATTACACAGAACAAACTGCTCCTCTGTGAGGCATTTATGTCTTGCTTACGCACAGAAGACATAAGTGTGATTAAGGCTCTCACACGGAGAAACCTGCTCTAAGCTATGGTCAGGGAGTGTTCTTTTTCTTCTCTGTCGCATCCTACTTATGACTACTGATGGGCGGACCCGGACTGTAGAAGTCCAGATTTGTGCAGTTTCAAAAGTATCCAGCTGTTGGACTCAGGTCCAGAGGGCTCAAGAAACTCTGGCTAAAGATCCGGAAACTTTAGAAATAAGAAATAAAAAAAATTAAAAAAATAAAGCAAGCGCACTATACTTGCCGAGTTTCCAGCATAGCTGTAACTGCTTTCAGGTCACTCACTCTTTTTCCGGGGGTGCTTATTAGCCTCATACATATTCACTGCTTCTCCAGCCCACCGGCAGTCCTGGCATTTCTGATTGGTTGCAGTCAGACAGCGTCCCCACCCTATACTTCTTGCAATCATAGATCCTGTCTGCGGGTCACTATCTTGGTATAAAAACTTTTTAAAAAAAATTTACAAATTGGTGCAGGATCCCCCCATATTAGGATACCCAGCACAGATAAAGCTCCCAGCAGTGCGCTTATCTTGGCTGTGTATCAAAATAAAAGAAACCGCATGCAGCTTTAATTTTATTAAAAAACCACGTGCGGTTCCATCTAATTTGATAAAGTCCAACAGCTGGGTGCTGGTATGCTCAGGCTGGGGAGGCCCATGCTTATTGCTCCCCCCAGCTAAAAATAGCCTGCAGCCACCCAGGATTTTTGCATCCTTTAGATGTGACAATCCAGAACGTTACCCAGTTCTTCTCGATTGCCCTGTTGCAGTGGCAATCAGGATAATAAGGGGTTAACAGCCCACAGCTGCCACTAAGCTCTATATAAATAAGGGGGGTCCCATAGACTCCTCCCATTACTAATCTGTAAGTGAAAAGAAAAACAAACCCCAAAAAAAGCTACCTGCTTTCATCGATTTATTAACCTGCAAAACATCTAGGGCCGACGTAATCCACACAAGGTCCCACAACAATTCCAGCTCTGATAGATCTGAAGTTAGAGGGGGCAGCCATAGAATATGACCACCCGCTGTGAGCTTCAGGCAGAGAATTAATGAGTCGCGCAATGAACAGTGAATCATGCAGCTAATTTGCAGTCCCAACTAGAGATTCCATGGTCCTCCACTTGTGATCACAGGTAACTATACGGAGATCATCGGATTCAAGTCAGTGGCCTCACCTCAGGTGAGGTCACTTAGTTCACATGCCTGCATCTACTGGCAGAAAACCGCATGTTTTGTCAAGACATGCAGATTTGGTGGTGAAATTGTAGCAGCATATTCCTGCACCCAATTTACCACCTCCAGGCAAAAAAAAACGCATCACTATCGCATGTGGTGTGATGCAATTTTTTGGAAGGAGGTGTAGGTTGGGTGCAGGAATATGGCGTAAAAATTTCAGCACGAAATCTGCATCTCTTGACAAGAGAAATACAGTTTTCGGCCATAAGATTCAGGTCTGTGAACTCACCTGAGGTGAGGTCACTGAGTTTAATCAGGTCACCTGACGTCTGGTTGCCTGTGATCCCAAATGAAGTATCATGGGAACCTTCAGCTGTGATCGCAAATAACCTAAGTGACATCACCACTGATTGAATGACAAACGAGTGGTAAATGTTCTATGACCGCCCGCTGTGCCATCATTAGATCTGGAATCGTTGTGGGACCTCGTGTGGATTAGGTCAGACCTTGGTTGTTTTTGGGGTTAATAAACTGGTGTAAGAGGGTGGGGTTTGTTTTGTATTTTCCTTCAAAATAAAGAATTTTTAGGGTGTGTGTTATTATTTCCTTTCACTTACAGATTAGTAACGGGGGGGATGGGGGTGTCTCAGATGCCCCCATTACTAATCTAGCTCTTAGAGGCAGCTATGGGCTGTTATTAACCCCTTATTACAAAAATTGCTACACCAGAGCAATTGGGCTGTACCAAAAGTAAAGGTAAAGTGCTGGGATTCTCACATCTAATGGATGCAACAATGCTGGGCAGCTGCAGGCTATTTTTATTCTGAAGGGGGCCCAATAAGCATGGGTCTCACCAGCCTAAGAAAACTAACTTCCAGCTGTGGGGCTTTATTATTTAAATTTAAAAAAAAGCTGCATCCGGTTATTCTTATTTTGATAGACCGCAAAATAGGCGCAAGGCTGGTCACTGCAGCCTGTATTCATATGCTTTATGTGTGCTGGGTATCAAAATACAGGGAGCGTATGACAATTTTTATACCACGATAAACCCGCAGACAGGATCTGTTACTGCAAGAAGTACAGGCTGGGGGCGCGTCTGACTGCAACCAATCACAGACGCCAGGACTGTCGGTGGGCAGGTGAAGCAGTGAATATGCACGAAGGTACATGCGCTGCCCAGAAGCAGTTACAGATGTCCCGGAGAATTGGTAAGTATAGCGCACTTGCTCTAATCCCTTTATCCCATCTACCACTAATTTTCAGCGCCGGATTCTGGTCCCCAAAAGACATATGGGAACCGCCATCCGGCCAGCTATCCGGGCTCAATTCTGGGCTGGAACCGATTTTTTATTTTGTTAAGTCTGGAAGTTCACCCATCACTACTTATGACTGGACATCATCATACAGGAAGTACACAACTCCAGTTAAAACTATCTGATAACTCAAAGTGGGTGTTAACTCAATAGTGGCTAAATACTTTGAATTCTAATATCCTAATAACTCCGCAACAGGAGCAAAATTAAAAATGAATAATATTCCACACTGTAGCTACTAATACATCGTGTTTAAAGTTTTAACATTAACGTGTGTCAAGATGGAAAGTTAGTAAGCTACAAAAAAAAACAAACATTGAAAGAAATATTTTTCTTATAAAAGTTTTCAATAAACTATCAGACATTTAAGTTGATTAAAAATCACAAGCCTGTATAAAGGATCCTGTGTGCGTACATGTAGGCTGTGTTTACTAACTCAAAGACATGCATAGCTGACACGGTTACAATCTGTCTATGAAAGGATTAAGAGAACACACAGACAGACTCTTCAGGGGTATAATTCCAATTTGGCCATTGGCCAAATTCCACGTCACATAATGTAGCTGTCAAGTGATGTCATGTCACTGGCATCCCTTTGTATTGAAAGCAAGCATCTGGGGTGCAGCACAAAGAATTACATCACTACTGAGCTGACTGCATTAGAGGCATCAGCAGCAGATGGGACCCAACATAAAACGCAATGACTTTCAAACAAACAGTGCTGACTCTGCTTTTTCCCCTTACATTGGTAGCCTGGCAGGTTCTTCAGCTAACCCCGCAGCTGGCACATAATGCATTCCTCATCTCCAAGTTCCTCCGGTACAGCTGCCTGAGCCTGGTGTAAGAATTCTCAACGTAGCGTTATTTTTTTCCTTCCTCCTTCTTTGGTGCCCTTTTAATTTACAATTGACTAAATATTTAATTTGTGTTTCTACCTTAAAGTATAACTGTCATTTTTCATTTTTATTCCATAAATCAATAGTACACTTGAAAATAAGCAACTTTGTAATATATCTTAGACAAATGTGCTTCTTTCTCTGCCAGAATGGATCACACATCAAAATTCTCAATTCTGAGGTAAAATCTGTAATCAGTGAAGACTTTCCCATTACAGAGATAGGGAGATAGAAACTCATCAGTAACAGCTGCAATGTAGATCTAGAAGGGAGCGGAGCTCTGCCTCTGGAGCCTCCCATGCCAATTAAAAGTGGCCTCCCTTCTAACAGTCTCGCAGCCCTACAATCTATTCTAAACTATGCTGCCTGACTAATCCACCTGTCGCCCACTACTTCCCGACCTCTCCTATTTGTCAATCCGTTCACTGGCTTCCTATTGCCCAACGACTTCAGTTCAAAACTCTAACCATGACATACAAAGCCATCCACAACCTGTCTCCTCCTTAGATCTGTGACCTAGTCTCCTGGTACCTACCTGCACTCAACCTCCGATCCTCAAATCTCCGTCTCTACTCCTCTCTTATCTGCTCCTCCCACAATCGCATGCATCCCCCATACTTTGGAATGCTCTGTCACAACATATCAGACTCTCGCCTACTTTGACAAGCTTCAAAAAGGAACCTGAAGACCCATTTCTTCCGATAAGCCTACAAACTGCCGTAACCCTTAGTCCGCTATAGCGCCGCATGATCATCTCCACCCTCATCTACTGTATCCTCACATATCCCTTGTAGACTGTGAACCCTCGCGGGCTGGGTCCTCTACTGTTGAACCTGTCTGCCTTGTTTTGATTGTGATTATTTTACTTGTCCCCATTATGTATACCCCTTTTCAAAATGTAAAGTGCAATGAAACAAATTGCATAATAATAATATTCTTATTATACATACATATTTAGATATAGTATATCCCTAAACTGAGTCTACACCTCCCATTATTGTAAATATTTAAATTATCTTTTCATGGGAAAACACTGAAGATATGACACTTTGATACAATGTAAAGTAGTCAGTGCACAGCTTGTATAACAGTGTAAATTTGGTGTGCCCTCTAAATAACTCAACAGCCATTAATGCCTAAACTGCTGACAATAGTGAGTACAACCCTATGTGAAAATGGCCAAATTGTGCCCAAAGTGTCAATATTTTGTGTGACCACCATTAATTTTCAAGCACTGCCTTAACTCTCTTGTGCATGGAGTTCACTAGAGCTTCATAGGAGCCACGGGAATACTCTTCCACCGACAACATCACAGAGCTGGTGGATGTTAAGGCCCCTTTACACACTGCAACATCGCTAGCGATATCACCGTAACGTCACCGGTTTTGTGACCTAATAGCGACCTTCCCAGGGACATTGCAGTGTATGAAACGCATCAGCAACCTGGCCCCCGCTGTGAGGTCGCTGATCGCTACACATCTCTCAGGAACATTTTTTGGTCCTTTGTTTCCCGCTGCGCATCAAGCATCGTTATGTTTGACACCATTCCGACTTAGTTAGCGACTTCCCTTTCAAATAGCTGCTTTGACACGTCCCAAACGATCAGCTAGGTCGTTCTGTAGGTCCGTATCGCTGCTGAGTAGTTTACCAGGTTTGCCTATTTGACAGTTCACCAGAGACTTTCCAGTGATCCCGGCCAGGCAGGTCGGGATCGCTGGTGGGATCGCTAGAAAGTCTCAGTGTGTAAAGGGGCCTTTAGAGACCTTGTGCTCCTCCATGCTCAATAGGGTTTAAGTCTAGCTTGTTTACCCACAGTTGCTTTAGGAAGACAATGGTCGTCTTGGAGGAGTGTTTAGGGTCGTTCTGCTGGAATACTACCTGCGGCCCAGTTTCTGAAAGGAAGGGATCATGCTTCAGTATGTCAGAGTACATGTTGGCATTCATGGTTCCCTCAAAGAACTGTAGCATCTTTGAATAACTACTCCCTTTTAGGCAAACTCATCCAACTCCATATTCAAAATCTCAATCTACCCCTAATTCCTTTCTCAACTATATCATCCATACCATTAATATAGAAAAACCTTTGTAAAACGAGAAAAACAAATCCAAAAATATAAATCAAATTAAAAATTTTCCTATACAATTCTTGCCATATTTATCAAAAACAGAAATTCCAAAACAATGGACTAAACAAGGTATAACATTTATCCAGGATTTACATAATGGTTCAGACTTCGTTTCATTTCTGGACCTAAAAATAAAATACAAACTATTTGACCCAGACTTTAAACTTCTGTTAACTTTGAGATATTCCCTCTCAAAAAACTTTTATAAAACAATTCTCACATCAAATAAATAGTTAGAGCACTTTCTTTGTGATCTAAATGACAACATTTGAACACCAGACAACTTTATAATTTTTTCAATAAATATTTAAAATTTGAAAACCTACATTATATGGTAAAATGGGAAAAGAACTTAAATATAGAATTTCCATTAGAGAAATGGATTTCCGCATTAAAAGCGACATTCTTCTAACATTTGCGCCTTACTTCACGAATCGCTTTACAAGCTACTGACTCGCTGGTATTACACGCCGGCAAGACTCAATTAAATTAATAAAATTTCCCCCCTTTGTTGGAGAGGATGTAAAAACAAAGGCACGCGCATACACATTCTGGGAATGTCCAAAAATACGAAACATTTGGACAGAAGCTGCTATTTTGATAAATAAAATTACACATTCTAAAATTAAAATAACACCTAAAATGGCTCTACTCTCAATGGACCTAGAACCCATTAATCCATGTCATATTCCGATTATTCATACTCTCCTAATAAAAAATTCCATTGAAGCTAATTGAAATATAGTGACAATATACCAAACATAATGGAAATTAACAACAAGCTCATATTACACCACAAATTTGAAAGGAAACATGCTACATTTAATAACTCATTCGGCTCTTACCATAAAAGATGGGGAGTTTGGGTAAACAATTTAATAGATACATAATGACTATTGAATCTTAAAACTATATAGGGCGACATGTACTACTTTTTGACAATGTTATTAAATTTAGATTTCTCAAAGACACTACTCCAAAGATACATTAAAAAAAACAACCTCTGGTCTCACCCAACCTTTTCCCTCTTTTTCTCTCACTTGTTCATTTCTTTCTTTTACTCTTATAGTTTTTTTTTATTAAGGTTAAGTCTCCCTTTACCACTTTCCCTTCCATTCTTTACCTTGATCCTTCCAAGTTTGCCCCCAATGAAGTTCTTACCTAACCTACCCTCCCCTTCCTTACCCCATAAAACCTAAATGGTAAATGTATGTATACTTATTCATAATGTATTTAAACAAATTTATAAATGTAATTCATTATGTAACATAACGTTTACATTTAAAGTACAATAAAAAATTATTGAAACGCTCAATGAACTGTAGCTCCCCACAGCCGGCAGCACTGATGCAGCCCCCAAACTGACACAGCACCATCCTTAACAGTAGGCAAAAATAGTTTGTGTACTCACCTGGTTTTCACCACACACACTTGACACCATGTGAACCAATTATTTTTTTCATTAGACAACAGGACATGGTTCAAGTAATCCATGTCCTTAGTCTGCTTGTCTTCAGTCAACTTTTTGCAGGCTTTATAGTGCACCATCTTCAGAAGAGGCTTCCCTCAGGGACGACAGCCATGCAGACCAATGTCATATAGTGTGCGGTATATGGCCATGGACCGGCTGACCCTCCCAAATTTACACACTTAGCCACGCTGCACACTGACATATATAATAAATATATTATATATATATATATACACATATATATATATATATATATATACACACACACACATACATACATATATATATATATATATATATATACATACACACACACATATATATACACACACACACACACATATATACATATATATATATACACATGTATACATACACACACACATATACATACACACACACACACACACACACACACACACACACACACACACACACTAGCTGTACTACCCGGGTTAATAACATAACAAAATAGAATGTATTAACAAAAATGTATTCTGCCCACAAAAAACACAAAACAAATAGAAATGTTAATTATTAAAAGGCAAAAACTAAGCTAATAGAAGCATTTCACAACGTATATATTTCAACACAACAGATATTCCACACAGATTTAACTAAATTGGCCAAGTAATGTGCTTGGTATGTCTCCTTCCCCCGGTCTGTCTCTTTTCCCCCGATCTGTCTCCCCACCGACATCTTATTACGTCACATATATACTTCTTATACTATAAATGTCTTTTGTGCCTATAGCAACCAATCACAACTCCTACTAATAACCTGTAGTTCCAGGCTCCATTTACTTTAATGGAGGAATGTTTTTTGGAGAGTAACTGTAAAGCGCAGGGTTAAATTTTCCTGTCAAAACATAATTTACGACGTTCCCGGGTCACATGAGGTGTCTGTGCAAAATTTCGTGATTGTAAATGCGACGGTGCGGATACACTTTTCGTTTCACTTTTTCCCCATTATGTAGATAGTGTTCAAAATTTTGTGGCTGTAGCTGCGACGGTGCAGATGCCAATCCCGGACATATACATACATACATACATACATACATACATACATACATACATACACACACACACCTTTATATATTAGACTAGCTGTAGTACCCGGGCGTTGCCCGGGATAGTAACTGTCTCTTTCCCTGTCTGTGTCTCTGTCTGTATTTGTATCAGTATCTGTCTCCGTGCCCCAGGCTGTCTCCGTGCCCCAGGCTGTCTCCGTGCCCCAGGCTGTCTCCGTGCCCCAGGCTGTCTCCGTGCCCCAGGCTGTCTCCGTGCCCCAGGCTGTCTCCGTGCCCCAGGCTGTCTCCGTGCCCCAGGCTGTCTCCGTGCCCCAGGCTGTCTCCGTGCCCCAGGCTGTCTCCTTCTCTGTTTGTCTTTTTCTGTCTCTATACATCTCTCCACCGACATCATATAACCCCACGCATAAGCTTCAACTAACAGTTTATTTTTTTCCTATAGCAACCACTGACAGTTGCTAATAATAGCTTGTAGCTCCCACCTCCATTCAGTTTAATGGCAGCAGGATTTTAGAGACTAACTGTAAAGCATGGGGTTACATTTTTCTGTCAAAACAGTCTACGACGCTCCCTGGGTCACATGAGGAGTCTGTGCAAAATTTCGTGATTGTAAATGTGACGATGCGGATTCCTTTAGCAGACATACACACATATATATGTCGCGGGCGGAGGAGGGGACACTGCGCTCTCCCACTGCTCGGGTCCGGCCGCTACGGCTGCTGCTGCTCGGTGGTGGCTCGAGCGGTGGGCCGGATCCCGGGGACTTGAGCGGCGTTCCTCGCCCGTGAGTGAAAAGGGTGGGGATTGATTGTGGGGATTTGAGATTGTCCATGACGCCACCCACGGTTGTGGTGAGGTTGTGACACCACCGCTGCTCTGGACGGGGATCCCGGGAGCGATGACAGGGAGCAGCCTGGGATCTCCAGATACTCGCCTGTCCGCGGAACATGTCCACTCCCAGCTCCTCTTCCCGGTACCGCCACCCCTGCTCTGGCTGTGTACAGACTCCCGGGCATGTCCGTTGGCTGCAGGACCTGCCGCTGATCAGCAGATGCGGTCACCTGACGCATCAGCTGATCGTATAAGTGCAGCAGTAAGGCCGGCTTTTTACCGCCCGGCCGGCTTATATCATCAGCTGACGCGGTCAGGAGACTTCATCAGCTGATTACTGCCGGGTCCTGCATCGGACGAGAGTCTGCACAGGAGTATTTTTTTTTCCACTGATGCATCAGCTGATTGTATAATGCGTTTATACAATCAGTTGATGTGTGAGGTGATTCAGGTCCTTGAACCTGACACATCTGATCGGTTTGCTAGAAGGCAAAGCTATCAGATGATATTGGATCTGGATTGGACGGCACGGGACCCTTGACCCGGGATTACTGTGGAGTGGGGGGGGTTCTTTATTTCAATAAAGATGGAGTCACTAATTGTGTTGTGTTTTATTTGTAATAAAAATATTTTTTTGTGTGTTGTGTTTTTTTTTCCATCTTTACTAGAAATTCATGGTGGCCATGTCTAATATTGGCGTGACACCATGAATTTTGGGTTGAGGGCCAGCTGATAATACACACCTAGCCCTAACCCCATTATTACCCAGCGAGCCACCCGGCATCAGGGCAGCTGGAAGAATTGGATACAGCGCCAGAAGATGGCGCTTCTATGAAAGCGCAATTTTCTAGGGTGGCTGCGGACTGCAGTTCGCAGCGGGGGTGCCCAGAAAGCATGGGCACCGTGCGCTGCAGAAGCTAATCCCCAGCTGCCTAGTTGTACCCGGCTGGACACAAAAATTTGGCGAAGCCCACGTTTTTTTTTTCATGAAATTCATGAAATAATTAAAAAAAAGGTCTTTCCTATATTTTTGGTTCCCAGCCGGGTACAAATAGGCAGCTGGGGAATGGGGGTAGCTCGTACTTGCCTGCTGTACCTAGCTAACATACAAAAATATGGCAAAGCCCACGTCATTTTTTTTTGGGCAAAAAACTCCTGCATACAGTCCTGGATGGAGTATGCTGAGCCTTGTAGTTCTGCTCCCCCTGTCTCTCCCTCCAGAATACAGTCCTGAATGGAGGATGCCGAGTCTTGTAGTTCTGCAGCTACTGTCTGCTCTCCTGCATACACTAGTGGATGGAGTATACTGAGCCTTGCAGTTCTGCAGCTGTCTATTCTCCTGCATATACTAGTGGAGAATGAAGATCATATTAAAGAAGGAAATGACAAGACCTTTTTTTTTCTCTTCTCCAATCTTTATTGGCATTGTTCCCTGAAAAAAACCCACAAAAATGCAGTGGAAAAAAAAGCAGCAAAACGCAGCCATAAACGCACCAAAATGCGGTAAAAACGCATGTGTTTTTGACGCGTTTTGACGCGTGTGCGTTTTTTTGCGGCAAAAATTGCACAAAAACGCAGCGTAAAAAAATGCAGTGTTTGAACTTACCCTTAAGGTTGTGGTTTTCTAGGCACCAAAAACAAAATACGACACGTGTACATACGCTAATCATTCGTTGGCTTGTGACCACTTCAACAATCCTTAAAAAACTGCAATGATTGTGCCATGTTGAATTGCGCTTTAAATTAAAGATCTTTATCTAGATGACAAAACATTAAATATATTTAAAATCATACCATCAGGCAGTAGTTTACAGGATAAAGCATCATCCAAGTCTCTAGCAGTGGCGGGATCAATGGTGAAAATGCACTCCTTCCTAAGAAAACAGAGGAGGACAGGACATAAAAACTAGAGTTTAGAGCATTAGGTACATCAGTATTATACAGAACTGAAGAAAAGCAGATCTGAAAAAACTACTGGGAAGAGTCAACTGTATATTGTGAAACTTGAGCATCCCCCAGTCTACTAGTCGGGAGAGAGATAATGCAAGTGTTACATATATAGTTGTGGTCAACACTGGAATACTAAGTAAACCATGTAAAATATCTCCTAGAATTTTCTTCTATATTATAAACAAATCATACAGAAAAGCAAAAAAAATAAATAAAAATTGGTAGGAAAAAAAGGATTCAAAATGTGAAAAATGTGCACATTGTCATTCTGGGGGGTACAGTATGTAAAACTCACTTGAAAGCACTAAAACAAATCAAAAGTAAAATCACACTCATTGCTATGTTTAAACAACTTGCTGTCAAATACTCAGTCTTATAACCGCTTTAAGATTTCAAAACACTTAAAAAGGAGCGACTCACTGACCTACAATACAAGTAAAAAAGAACACGTGCAAAAACAATGCAAAAGGCGCTCTCCCCCACAAGAGTGTCCTCATACTGGCAGCTAAGGGCCTATTGAAGGAGATATTTCAATAATACAAAGTTGCAGTGCATTGTATAAGCGGTCAAGTGATCGCAAGATCAAGTACCCAGAAGGATTAATAAATGTAAAAACTTTATAAAAATCTTCATATCCCAAATGGAGTTTTAAAGTACATTCCATTATGGAACAAGTTAGGCTATGTGTCCACGGTAAAATGTACCTGCGGACTTTTCTGCCTGAAAATCCACGACTTTCGCGGCAAATCCGCACCCGCGGATTTGCCGCGGATTTTGATGCGGATTTTTTTTTTTTTTTCCCATTCTATACCCAAATCCGCACCAAAATCCGCAACAAACAATTGACATGCTGCAGATTTTTCCGCATCAAAATCCGCGGCAAATCCGCAGCGGAAAAATCCGCAGCATGGACACAGCATTTCCAAAATGCCATTGAAATGGCTTGGAAGTGCCGCTGCTGCAGATTTTCGGCAAATCCGCGGTAAATCCGCGGCAAATCCGCGGCAAAATCCGCGGTAAATCCGCAGCGTGGGCACATAGCCTTAAAGTTTTCGCAGCCAAGCCAAAATAAGCTTTACTCAGAGTGGAAACAGGAGTGGCTAGAGAGAGATATGCTGGATGTAGAGAGGGAGCGTTAACGTGGCAGGAATTTTTGCAAAAATACAGTTTGGGCAGTCATCAATTTCTCCAATACAATCAGATAATGCAATATTGTTCCCTGGTAAAGGATTTCGGAAAAGTAGAGAAATCGGGACAATTTGACTCATTGATAGGTAGGACGGGAGACTGCGATTCTTTGTCAGCAATCTATAGTAAACTAAAGACAGAAACACAATTAGGTTGGAGTGAACAGATAGTCTCGGGATAGGGCAAGGATTGACATGAAAAGAGGCAGAATTTTTTTTTGCATACAGCTGGGGCAGTTTCACACTTTTTCCCTTAAGTGAAAAACTGAACAATTTTTTTCTGCTTCATTAGTGTCATAAAAAAAAAAAAAGTCAACAACAAACTGATAGATCTTTCAAGCTTTTACGATAATTAGAATGAAATTATGATGCCACCAGTGTGCTGTCCAAGTTTTCTCTTACCCATAGACTTTCATGGGTGAGTATAACCTAGGACTAGCGCATAAGAAAACAAACATGTCTGTCTCAGTTTTACATTTTTTTAATGTGGACGCAATCTGCAAAAGCAAATTAAATAGGCAAGTGAACAGTGCCATAGAATTTATTGCGTATATTACTTATGTGTGAAAACTACAAATGGGACACAAGAGAAAACTGAAGAGTGAAAGTGGCCTTTAGCTGCATTTAGACAGTAAAAATGTGCGTTTGATACCTTTTTCGGTTAAGTCCAAGAGCAGTGGGCGTGGAAAGAAAGTGGCCATGAAACCTGCTCTTCGATTGCAGGGAAATTGATATCAAGGGGCTGGTAGCTACTAACAGAATGGGGCAGGCCATGCCCCCCTGATGTGTGATGTAATGTCTCAGAAGGGAGGTGGATCACCAAAGAGCTGAATTACACGTATTGTAAGGATATGGAATAGCACTATAGAGCCTCATCTTTATATTTTATGCCAAAGCAATACATTTGGGAAGTCTGTACGTAAGGTTTTAAATTGCAAAATTAGCAGAAAATGTACATTATACACCAATTTAACCTTAAAGACCAAAGCAGAAATTACAACGATTGCGTAGTATTCCTTTTGTCAAATTCACCTCTCCAAGAAAAGACTAAAGTATGGATTGGCAGCAAGTACCATCTTGGCTGATCTTAAAGACCTGCTCTTAACCAAAACCTCTACTTATTAGATCTTCTGCAATGTGATCCAACAATGAACACTCCAAATGCTACATTTAAAGGTCGGTTGCCAATATCAACTGCTTTGATCTGAAATGAAGGATTAGGCTTTTGCAAAAAGCTCACATAAGAAGGAATACAGGAGGATTAGAGGCCTGGTCACCCGTATCTCCTTTCATCAAGATGAGAAATTAGTCATGTAAAAAAAAAAAAAAATAAAAAAAAAAAAAAAAATCAAGATTTCTACTGTATATTCACATCATAATATTTATTAGTGTGAGCTATACATCAGTAGTAAAACTAAAAGTTACACCGTGTGAGAATTTGTATTTTTTAGAATCAGTGAGTGTCATTAAAAGAACAAGGATACATTCTGCATAGTTTAAACAACTGTTCACGTTACTGTTTGTAGGATATTCAAAACCGAAGAAATAAGCTGCACACCTAGTGGTATAAGTGCAATCTGTATGTGCACATTCACACTATGGCAATTAACAGAAATAACAATACAAAAATAATGAGCAAATGCACTACAGGGAAATAACATAGCATGTACTTGTCGCAGTGGAGTGGCTTTTATGCTTTTTTGATTAAAATAGCGTCAACTATGCCACCCATGTTATTTATATGTACTGTTTAAGTACTGCAGAGGATTTGCTCAAACTTTAAAGGGAACCTGTAACCAGTTTGTTCCACATTAAACCAAAAATATCACCTTCTGCAGCTCCTGGGCTGCTTTCTAGGAAGGGGCTGAGCATAAAGTTTCCCTCGGTACGAGCGCCGGTGATGTAGTTACGCAGGCATGAGATTATGGGCGGGTACGAGGAGGACGCTGGTTAGGTCATACACAGCGCTGCCCATAATCTCGCGCCTGCGCAACTACATCACCGGCGCTCGCACGAGGGATATTTTATGCTCAGCCCCGCTATAAGGGCACAGCAAAAAGCGCCTGCGCGAGACTCCAGCAGCGTGGACGATGACAGGGGTGGCGTCATCCATGTAAATCATGACTGGGGGACGGCGAACAGTTGCAGGAGGGGGGACAGGAGCCGAATTAGAGCCCACACATCTGTCCAACCAAACTCATTTGCATAGGAAACTAAGATTTTATAAAGTTCTTTTAGGGGTCAGCAAGAGGGGCCAGCAACAAGGTGCACCTTTCTAGAATGCAGCCCAAGAGCTGCAGGTGGTGATATTTTTGGTTTAATAGGGTAAAAACTGGTGACAGGTTCCCTTTAAGTTTTGTTAAAAAGGAATAAAAAAAAGATCATCTCATGAACCACTAAAACCCTTCCCACCAAAACCAGTTTTAGCTTTTATGCTGATTTTTTTTCCTCTCATTTTACTATTCCATACGGGAACTATAACTATTTTTCTTAACTGATGAAAATAGGATACAATTTTATTAAATAAAGTGATATTAAAAACACTCAGGTAAGGCTACTTTCACACTTGCGTTCAGCGCATTCCGTCACTATGGAAAATAGCGCAGTCCGTTAACGCACTGCGCTATTCTCCATAGACTTATATGGACGACGCACTGTAACACAAGTGTCTGCGTTGCATCCGCTGGACGACGCAGCGTTGTTATTTTGACGCTGCGTCGGGCGGATGGAACGCTGCATGAAGCGTTTTTCTGCGCTTGGCGGAGTGTCAAAACGCAACCTGCAGGAATCAGTTTGGCGTCCGTTGATTTATAATGGACGCCTATGGCGGCGGATTCCGTTAGAATGCGTCATTTGACGGATTCCGTTAACACATCCGTCTTTACACAACTGCGCATGCCCAGATGTGTAGTCAAGGAAAAAAACCTATAACTGATTGCGTTATTTTGTACGATCCGTAGCATCCGTTGTGCCACTATATGCAACGCATCCGTTGAATGCGTCACACAACGCAATGCTACGGATCCCGTCCAACGCAAGTGTGAAACTAGCCTAAAAGATTAAGACAGGTGTGACAGCAATTGTAATATAAATAAATGGACACCACCGCTATGACAAGGCCAAGATAGAGTATACCAGGATTAGTATCAAGAGAACCCGCAGATGTAATAGACCATTAAGTCAATTTACAGGAAAAAGTGCATATCTGAAGCCAACAAGTGAGCAGACCTATAAAAATACATACCCGTATACAGCAGGGTGTGGTATAAACAAAACGCTGCCGCCACCTAGTCACGGACCCCCAAGAATGTTTTGCATCAAGAGAGCATTAGTTCACCACCGTGGTCGTTACTTCAACGGGGGAGGTACAATTGTATACAGGTATGTACCCTTATGGTCCTGCTCACATTTTTGGCTTCAGATATGAACTTTTGCCTGTAAATTGACTTAATGGTCTATTACATCTGTGGGTTCTCTTGATACTAATCTTGGTATACCCAATCTAGGCCTTGTCATAGCGGTGGTGTCCATTTATTTATATTACAATTGCTGTCACACCTATCTTAATCTTTTACCTGAGACTGTTTTTAATATCACTTTATTTAATAAAATTGTATTTATTTTTCACCCTATACTCCTGTTTCTACTGGTTTCTTATGATTAATTTTGGAGTGGTGATATCACATTTGATTTTCCTGGATTCATCTGTGCTCACTTTGTAATCGCTAATTGGGGCATTTGCATATTCTGTTTTCTTAACTGAAGTAGCCATAGTAGGGGTTCTTTCTTGGGGATCAGTTGGCCTTTTAAGGTTAGGTTCATATTACATTTGTTGCCCCTGTTGGGTGCATATACTCAGGAGGTAGATGCTGACACAGGGCACAGGTAGGATGGAAGCCAAGACATCAGTCTACAAGAGAGCCATTGTAAATATGTATCCATGGAGGAGAGACTGAAGGCACTCACCAAAAATGCGGTAAAAAAAAGCTGTTGGACTCGTGGGAGCGTCAGTTGTAAAGACGCAAAACGGCCGTCGTCCGACGGATTGTGTGTTCCCACCTCCCCACGCCTTTTCCCCTTGACCTGAAGGTTGAATAAACAGCTTTTTTAACCGCATTTCTGGTGAGTGCCTTCAGTCTCTCCTCCATGGATATTGTGATTGGTGGTCTATTGGAATGAGCACAGTGGCCAGTATGTAATGGAATTTATTGCCATAAAATGCGTGTATAACCCTGGAATAAGAGGATTAAGCGGTTAGGTCGCTGAATGGTGCCAGTGTTTCCTCCATTTTCTTTTATCGTAAATATGTATATTGCATGGTATGTCCTTCTGTATTTGAAAGCGCAATCTGCTAAGTTTTTCTATACTGTTACCAATATGTAAGTGCATACATACCAGACTGAGCAAAACATTTTTGGTCTGCACCTAGTGATTGGGGGGGGGGTGGAGGTCTATGAAAACGTGGTTAGAAAAAGCTCCCGATGTATACTGTAGGTTGAGTTCACATCCTTAGCAGCAGCATTTTGGAATACATTTAACTTCACTCTTAAGGGGAGGAATATAAACAGAAGTGCACCTGTGACCTTTTTTGCCGTACAGTGAAGGAAGTAGTTATTTTATCCCTTGCTGATTCTGTAAGTTTGCCCACTGACAAAGACATGAACAGTCTAATTTTAAGGGTAGGTTAATTTTAACAGTGAGCTAGAATATCCAAAATAAAAGTAAAAAAGAAGAAAAAACTCATTGTATAAATTTGCATTTTGCAGAGAGAAATAAGTATTTATTTGCAGAGGAGTGGACCAAAATTCCTCCTGACATGTGCGCAACCCTCATCAACAACTACAAAACGTCTGACTGCTGTGCTTGCCAACAAGGGTTTTGCCACCAAGTATTAAGTCTTGTTTGCCAGAGGAATTAAATACTTATTTCTCTCTGCAAAATGCAAATTAATTTATATAATTTATACAAAGTAATTTTCTGGATTTTATTTTGGATATTCTCTTACTGTTAAAATTAACCTACCCTTAAAATTATAGGCTGTTCATGTCTGTCAGTGGGCAAACTTACAAAATCAAGGGATCAAATAATTATTTCCTTCACTATGTGTGGGTGTGTACACACTAAATGCAGAGGAGGCCAAGATGTGCATGATTGGGGAAGGGGTGTACCATGAAATATTGCAATAGGTGTGGATTCTATATCCCATCACACAGGCGTCTGTGTTGGCCTATGGCTTGAGTTTGGAGTCAAAGAACCATGACAAAGGATTTATCTCGACAGCGGTGATTAAATTGTTGATCGCATTGACAGTTTTGTACCCTCATTTAGATTGGTATCAGTTACGTTTCCATATACAATAATATTTATCTCTCTCTCTCTATCTACATACATACACACAGTGGAACCTTGGTTAACGTGAACAATCCGTTCTGGGAGTGTGCTTGTTAACCAAGTTACTCGTTCAGCAAAACAAGATTTCCCATAAAAAATCATTGCAATGCAGACAATTCGTTCCACAACTTGTTAAATGTCCCATTCAGGTCCCCTATTGTGTCATTCCACACACGTACAAACACGTACAAACACGCACAAACACACACAAATTATGCTCACCTTACCTTCCGTTCCATCGCCGGTCTCCTGGGACTTGCTGTTCTCCGGTACAGGTTGTGTATCGGGTTACCATAACAACGAAGGAGGAGCTTCTGCTGCCAGAGTGCTGACTTCAAAAGGCAGGAGCCGCTTGCCTCTGATTGGCCAGCGCACTGCCTTTGAATAGCGGTGACAGAGGAAGTTCCTGCTTCGTCGCTATGGATGCCGATGCACAGCCTGGAGTGGAGCGGCGAACTAGAGGACCCAGGAGGCCGATGATGGAACTGAAGTTACACATATGCTCACCTTACCTTCCGTTCCATCGCCGGCCTCCTGGGTCTTGTAGTTCGCCGCGAGGACGTCGCAATGAGCCGGCGGACTACAAGAACCATGAGGCCGGCGGTGGAACGGAAGGTAAGGTGAGCATAATACTGTATGTGTGTGCGTGCGCGTGTGATTGTGCGTGCTTGTGGGAACTGCAAGTGCGGGTCAGAGTGCAGTGGATGTACGTAAACAGAAGTGTGTGCGGTGAGGATTTTGCTCGTACAGCAAAGCTTTCTTGTAAACCGGGTTACAAATTTACAGAAAGCTTTGCTTGTTAAGCGAAATTCTCGTTAAGTGGGTTACACGTTAAGCGAGGCTCCAGTGTGAGTGTGTGTGTGTGTGTGTGTGTATGTGTATATATATATATATATATATATATATATATATATATATATATATATATATATATATATATATATATATATATATGTATATGTATATATATATATATATATATATATATATATATATATATATATATATATATATATATATATATATATATATATATATATATATATATATATATAATTATTTATTATTATAGCGCCATTTATTCCATGGCGCTTTACAAGTGAAAGAGGGTATACGTACAACAATCATTAACAGTACAAAACAGATTGGTATAGGAGGAGACAGGACCCTGCCCGCGAGTGCTCACAGTCTACAGAGAATAGGTGATGGTACAATAGGTGAGGACAGAGCTAGTTGCGCATTGGTCTACTGGACTGAGGTTCCTCTTGAAGCTTCCACGGTAGGGGAGAGTCTGATGTGCTGAGGTAGAGCATTCCAGAGTATGGGGGATGCATGGGAGAAATCTTATACGCGATTGTGGGAAGAGGAGATGAGAGGAGCAGAGAAGGAGATCTTGTGAGGATCTGAGGTTGCGTGCAGGTAGGTACCGGGAGACTAGGTCACAGATGTAGGGAGGAGACAGGTTGTGCATGGCTTTGTATGTCATGGTTAATGTTTTGAACTTGAGTCGTTGGGTGATGGGAAGCCAGTGAAGGGATTGACAGAGTGGCGAGGGGAGAGGTGGATTAAGCGGGCCGCAGAGTTTAGGATAGATTGGAGGGGTGCAAGAGTGTTGAAAGGGAGGCCAGAGAGCAGGAGGTTGCAGTAATCGAGGCGGAGATGATGAGGGCATGTGCACTAATGTTTTTGCTGATTCTCGGTTAAGGAAAGCACGGATCCGGGAGATATTTTTGAGCTGTAATCGGCATGAGTTGAAGAGGGCTTGGATGTGTGGCTTGAAGGATTGAGCAGAGTTGAGGGTTACTCCAAGGCAACGAGCTTGTGAGACTGGGGAGAGTGAGCAACCATCAAGTTTGATGGAAAGGCTTGTTGGAGGAGATGAGTGAGGAGGAGGAAAGACAATGAACTCTGTTTTGTCCATGTTAAGTTTTAGGAATCGCGGAGAGAAGGATGAAATAGCAGACAGACATTGTGGGATTTTGGTTAGTAGAGCGGTAATGTCAGGTCCAGAGAGGTAGATCTGTGTGTCATCGGCATAGAGACGATACTGGAAGCCGTGTGACTATGAGCTGTCCCAGGCCAAAGGTGTAGATGGAGAACAGCAGGGGTCCAAGAACTGAGCGCCTTGGGGGACACCGACAGATAGGGGGCGAGATGAGGAAGTGGTGTGAGAATGGGAGACGCTGAAACTTCGGTCAGTTAGGTATGAAGAAATCAAGATAGGGCCAAGTCTGTGATGCCCAGATATGAGAGAATCTGTAGTAGGAGGGAATGGTCTACTGTGTCAAAGGCAGAGGACGGGTCCAGGAGGAGGAGGATAGAGTAGTGTCGCTTGGCTTTGGCGGTTAGTAGGTCATTAGTGACTTTTAGTTAGGGCAGTTTCAGTGGAATGATGCGGTCAGAAGCCAGATTGTAGCTGGTCAAAGAGGGAGCAGGATGAGAGGTATGAGGACAGTTCAAGATGGACATGCTGTTCTAGTAGTTTTGAGGCATAGGGGAGAAGGGATATGGGGCAATAGTTTGACACAGAGGATGGGTCAAGGGAGGGCTTTTTGAGGATGGGTGTAATAGAGGCATGTTTAAAGCATGAGGGGAATACACCAGTTGTTAGTGATAGATTGAAGAGATGGGTTAGGGCTGGGATGAGGACTGCGGTGATGTTGGGGATGAGGTGCGATGGGAGCGGGTCCAGTGCACAGGTGGTTAGATGTGATCTTGAGAGTAAAGTGGAAAGATTGTTTTCTGTCATGGTGGAGAAGCTGGATTTGGAGGAAGAAGGGTGAGTAGCTATGATTAGGTGCTGTGGTGATTGTGGGCCAAAGCTTGCTCTGATGTTGTCAATCTTCTATTGAAGAAAGAGGCAAAGTCTTCAGCTGAGAGGAGAGGGAGGTGGTGCTGGAGGACGGAGGAGAGAATTGAAAGTGTTGAATAGCTGTTTAGGGTTGTGAGAGAGAGAAGATATGAGGTATGAGAAGTAGGTTTGTTTTGCAGCAGTGAGTGTGGACTTGAAAGTGGTCAGGGACTCTCTATATGCAATGAAGTGCTCAGTGGAATGAGACCTCTTCCATCTGCGCTGAGCAATTCTGGAAGCCAGTCTTCGTTCTTTAGTCTGCCTCATGTGCCAGGGTTGCATATCTCTAATATATAAAGCTGTATGTATGTATGTATGTATGTATGTATGTATGTATGTATGTATGTATGTATGTATGTATGTATGTCCGGGATTGGCATCCGCACCATCGCAGCTACAGCCACAAAATTTTGCACACTCACTTCTGGTCCCCAAGAGCGTCATAGGCTATGTTTTGAGGGGAAATTTTAACCCCGCGCTTTACAGTTATTCACCAAAAAACCTGCCTCCATTAAAGCGAATGGAGCTGGGAGCCACAGTGCAGCCAGAACTTTAGAAGAATGCGCAGCCACGCCCTTATATTGAATGTTGGCGTGTCACAATGCAGCCAGGGAAAGAGACAGACACAGACAGGGAAAGAGGCAGACACAGACAGGGTAAGAGAGACACAGACAAAGACAGACTGACAGGGAAAGAGAGGGAAAGAGACAGGTTAAGAGACAGACAGACAGAGAGAGACAGAGACAGACACAGGGAAACAGACAGACAGGGAAAGAGAGGGAAAGACAGACAGGGAAAGTGACAGAGCTAGCTAGACAATGAAAGATAGATACAGACAGACAGGGAAAGAGATTGAGACAGACGGAGAAAGAGACAGTCAGCCACAGACAGGGAAAGAGACAGACCGA
The DNA here is from genome assembly GCF_048569485.1 of Anomaloglossus baeobatrachus. NCBI lineage: Eukaryota > Metazoa > Chordata > Amphibia > Anura > Aromobatidae > Anomaloglossus > Anomaloglossus baeobatrachus. Next base: position 434,313,905 of record NC_134355.1, on the reverse strand, counting down.
CAGAGATAGAGAGACAGACAGATGTATACAGAAGGAGAGACAGACAGAGAATGGAAGAGAAACAGACAGTTACTATCCCGGGCGTTAATATATTCTATTTATACATTCTATCCCAGGAATGTTAATACATTCTATTTTGTTAGCAGTTATTAACCCGGACGAAGCCAGGTAGTACAGCTAGTATATATATATATTTTGGTTATTAGAGGGCCGCCGATATATATATATATATATATATATATATAATTTTTTTTATTTTATTTTTTTTTTAAGATATTGGAGCATGCTTCAGCTTGTTTCAGTAAGACTGTTAACATTTCAAATTTTGAATTTAATTTCCTTATTGAAGTCCCTGGCTCATGAAAGGCCCGTTATAGGACTCGCTCACACTAGCGCATAACACGGACGAGTGCTATCCAATATTTTAGCAGATTGCACTCACTCTAATGTTATAATATGGGGCAGTGCCAATCAGCGCATTTTTCTTATGCCAATTCAGCAAGATTTTAAAAAAAATAAAATAAAATCGCTGTATGATGCGTATGGCAGAGTATAATCGGATCACACGTACACATTCAATTCTATGGGTACATGCAAAACATCAGACTGCACTGATGTCATCCGAATGCAGTCCGATATGAAAATAGAAAATGGAGAAGATTGAGAGATTATGGTTTTCATCATCTCTTCACCTGTGCTTGATTCTTGCAGGCGAGAAAATTTGAGCTCTGAATAACTCAGCTCACACTCAGACCAGCGTTTCACCCAAGTGTCATTTGCATAATACATCAGATTTTAATCGCATGAGAGAATATCAGATAGTGTGAGCGTATCCCTAAGGTGTTTAATTCTGTACACATGGATAACTTGTGCTTCACTTTATTTTTTGCTAATTGAGCAGATTATTTTTTCCATGCATTTTCCATGCATTCTGGGATGTAGAAAAGCTGCAGAAACTGAAAGAACTGACATGGTGCATATTTATTTCTGCACCAAATCTGCAAGGGAAAAAACTAATGTGTGCACAAAACGTCAGGATTATCATTGACTTTGATGGCTTAAGGATTTGCATGCAGTGTTGTGTTAAAACTTCACTCAAACGTTTAAAAAAACATGAGAAAAATGCAGTGTGCACATACCCTACATGTTTTCAGTACTAGGACTTAAACGGCAATGGATGCATGACAACAGCAAGTTACAATCTACAAGGTCAGAAGTAAGCCAAATGTTTGTTTTTTTTCTTCTTTGCTAGACAAAGAAGGGAATTTTGTTACTTACCGTAAATTCCTTTTCTTCTAGCTCTTATTGGGAGACCCAGACGATTGGGGTATAGCTACTGCCCTCCGGAGGCCACACAAAGCACTACACTAAAAAGTGCAAGGCCCCTCCCCTTCTGGCTATACCCCCCCGTGGTATCACGGGTTCTCCAGTTTTAGTGCCAAAGCAAGAAGGAGGAAGCCAATAACTGGTTTAAACAAATTAACTCCGAATAACGTCGGAGAACTGAAAAACCGTTCAACATGAACAACATGTGTACCCGCAAACAACAAAAAAATCCCGAAGGACAACAGGGCGGGTGCTGGGTCTCCCAATAAGAGCTAGAAGAAAAGGAATTTACGGTAAGTAACAAAATTCCCTTCTTCTTCAGCGCTCTATTGGGAGACCCAGACGATTGGGACGTCCAAAAGCTGTCCCTGGGTGGGTAAAGAGATACCTCATGTTAGAGCTGCAAAACAGCCCTCCCCTACGGGGATGTCACTGCCGCCTGCAGGACTCTTCTACCTAAGCTGGCATCCGCCGAAGCATAGGTATGCACCTGATAATGTTTGGTGAAAGTGTGCAGACTCGACCAGGTAGCTGCCTGGCACACCTGTTGAGCCGAAGCCTGGTGTCGCAAAGCCCAGGACGCACCCACAGCTCTGGTTGAGTGGGCTTTCAGCCCTGAAGGAACCGGAAGCCCAGCAAAACGGTAGGCTTCCAGAATTGGTTCTTTGATCCATCGAGCCAGGGTGGCTTTAGAAGCCTGCGACCCCTTGCGCTGGCCAGCGACAAGGACAAAAAGTGCATCTGAACGGCGGATAGGCGCCGTGCGAGAAATATAGATTCTGAGTGCTCTCACCAGATCTAGCAAACGTAAGTCTTTCTCATACCGGTGAACCGGCTGAGGACAAAAGGAAGGCAAGGATATATCCTGATTAAGATGAAACGAGGATACGACCTTAGGGAGAAACTCCGGAATGGGGCGCAGCACTACCTTGTCCTGGTGGAACACCAGGAAGGGAGCCTTGGATGACAGAGCTGCCAGCTCAGACACTCGCCTAAGCGATGTGATCGCAACGAGAAACGCCACTTTCTGTGACAGGCGAGAAAAGGAAACGTCCTTTAGAGGCTCGAAGGGCGGCTTTTGCAGAGCAACTAGTACTCTGTTCAGATCCCATGGATCTAACGGCCGCTTGTACGGGGGCACAATATGACAGACCCCCTGTAGGAACGTGCGCACCTTAGGAAGACGTGCTAGACGCTTCTGAAAAAACACAGATAGTGCCGAGACTTGCCCTTTAAGGGAGCTGAGCGACAAGCCCTTTTCCAACCCCGATTGCAGGAAGGAAAGAAAGGTGGGCAATGCAAATGGCCAAGGGGATACTCTCTGTGCAGAGCACCAGGATAAGAAAATCTTCCACGTTCTGTGGTAGATCTTAGCAGACGTTGACTTCCTAGCTTGTCTCATTGTGGCTACGACTCCTTGAGATAATCCTGCGGACGCTAGGATCCAGGACTCAATGGCCACACAGTCAGGTTCAGGGCCGCAGAATTCTGATGGAAAAACGGCCCTTGGGACAGTAAGTCTGGTCGGTCTGGCAGTGACCACGGTCGACCGACCGTGAGATGCCACAGATCCGGATACCACGATCTCCTCGGCCAGTCTGGGGCGACGAGTATGACGCGGCTGCAATCGGATCTGATCTTGCGTAACACTCTGGGCAAGAGTGCCAGAGGTGGGAAGACGTATGGGAGCCGGAACTGCGACCAATCTTGCACTAATGCGTCTGCCGCCAGAGCTCTTTGATCGCGCGACCTCGCCATGAATGCCGGGACCTTGTTGTTGTGCCGGGACGCCATTAGGTCGACGTCCGGCACTCCCCATCGGCGACAGATTTCCTGAAACACGTCCGGGTGAAGGGACCACTCCCCTGCGTCCATGCCCTGGCGACTGAGGAAGTCTGCTTCCCAATTTTCTACGCCTGGGATGTGAACCGCGGATATGGTGGATGCTGTGTCCTCCACCCACATTAGAATGCGCCGGACTTCTTGGAATGCTTGCCGACTGCGCGTCCCTCCTTGGTGGTTGATGTATGCCACCGCTGTGGAGTTGTCCGACTGGATTCGGATCTGCTTTCCTTCCAGCCACTGTTGGAAGGCCAGTAGGGCAAGATACACTGCCCTGATTTCCAGAACATTGATCTGAAGGGTGGACTCCTGCGGAGTCCACGTCCCCTGGGCCCTGTGGTGGAGAAACACTGCTCCCCACCCTGACAGACTCGCATCTGTCGTGACCACTGCCCAGGATGGGGGCAGGAAGGATCTTCCCTGAGACAATGAGGTGGGAAGGAGCCACCATTGTAGAGAGTCCTTGGCCGTCTGGGAAAGAGAGACTTTCCTGTCCAGGGACGTTGACTTCCCGTCCCATTGGCGGAGAATGTCCCATTGAAGTGGGCGCAGATGAAACTGCGCAAAGGGAACTGCTTCCATGGCTGCCACCATCTTCCCGAGGAAGTGCATGAGGCGCCGTAAGGGGTGCGACTGGCCTTGAAGGAGGGATTGCACCCCTGTCTGTAGGGACCGCTGCTTGTTCAGCGGAAGCTTCACTCTCGCTGCTCGAGTATGAAACTCCATGCCAAGATACGTTAGCGACTGTGACGGTGACAGATTCGACTTTGGAAAGTTGATGATCCATCCGAACGTCTGTAGAGTCTCCAGCGTAGCATGTAGACTGAGTTGGCATGCCTCTTGAGAGGGTGCCTTGACAAGTAGATCGTCTAGGTAAGGGATCACCGAGTGTCCCTGAGAGTGCAAGACTGCTACCACCGCCGCCATGACCTTGGTGAAGACCCGGGGGGCTGTCGCCAGACCGAATGGCAGAGCTACGAACTGAAGATGGTCGTTTCCTATCACAAAACGTAGAAAACGTTGATGTTCTGTAGCAATTGGCACGTGGAGATAAGCATCTTTGATGTCTATTGAGGCAAGGAAGTCTCCTTGAGACATTGAGGCAACGACAGAGCGGAGGGTTTCCATCCGGAACCGTCTGGCGTGCACATGTTTGTTGAGCAGCTTTAGATCCAGAACAGGACGGAACGAGCCGTCCTTTTTTGGAACCACAAAGAGATTGGAGTAAAACCCTCGCCCTTGTTCCTGAGGCGGTACAGGAACCACTACTCCTTCCGCTCTTAGGGAGTCCACCGCCTGCAGCAGGGCATCTGCTCGGTCTGGATGTGGGGAGGTTCTGAAGAACCGAGCTGGAGGACGAGAACTGAACTCGATTCTGTACCCGCGAGACAAAATGTTTGTCACCCACCGGTCTTTGACCTGTGACATCCAAATGTCGGAAAAGCGGGAGAGCCTGCCCCCGACCGGAGATGCGGAGGGGGGGGGCTGGAAGTCATGAGGTAGCCGCTTTGGAAGCGGTTCCTCCATTTGCTTTCTTGGGGCGTGCGTGAGCCCGCCAGGAATCTGAGACTCTTTGCGTCCTCTGAGTCCCTTTGGACGAGGAGAATTGTGTCTTGCCCGAACCTCGAAAGGACTGAAACCTCTGCTGCCATTTTTTCTGCTGAGGTTTGCTTGATCTGGGCTGGGGTAAGGAAGAGTCTTTACCCTTGGACTGTTTAATGATGTCAGCCAATGGCTCGCCAAACAGTCTATCTCTAGATAAAGGCAAGCTGGTTAAACATTTTTTGGAACCAGCATCTGCTTTCCAGTCCTTTAACCACAAGGCTCTGCGCAAAACTACCGAATTGGCGGACGCCATTGAGGTGCGGCCGGTAGATTCTAGGACCGCATTGATAGCGTAAGACGCAAACGCAGACATCTGCGAGGTAAGGGACGCCACTTGCGGCACCGCTGGATGTATGAAAGCATCCACTTTTGCTAAACCAGCTGAAATAGCTTGGAGTGCCCATACGGCTGCGAATGCTGGAGCAAACGACGCGCCGATAGCTTCATAGACAGATTTTAACCAAAGGTCCATCTGTCTGTCATTGGCATCCTTAAGTGAAGCGCCATCCTCCACTGCAACTATGGATCTAGCTGCAAGTTTGGAAATCGGGGGGTCTACTTTTGGACACTGGGTCCAGCGCTTGACCACATCAGGGGGGAAAGGAAAACGTGTATCCTTAGAACGTTTAGCGAAACGCCTTTCTGGATGAGCGTCGTGTTTCTGGATTGACTCCCTGAAGTCAGAGTGATCCAAGAAAGCACTCAATTTACGCTTGGGATAGAGGAAACGAAACTTCTCCTGCTCTGCAGCTGCCTCCTCTGCAGAAGGGGCTGGGGGAGAAATATCCAACAGTCTATTGATGGCTGAGATAAGCTCGTTTACCATGGCGTCCCCATCCGGGGTATCCAGATTGAGAGGGGTTCCAGGACAAGACTCCTGATCACTCTCTTCAGACGCATCACAGGGCGACTGATTGCGCTGAGACCCTGAGCAGTGTGATGACGTTGAGGGTCTTTCCCAGCGAGCTCGCTTAGGGTGGCTGGGGCTATCATCTGAGTCATAATACTCAGCCTGGGAAGCCGGGGACCCCCTTGCAGCCTGGATTAATTCCAACTGAGGGGGATTAGAGGACAGAGACCTCGCCGTGTCCATAGACTGAGCCCCAGTCATGGATTGCAAAGTTTCAAGGATTTTTGCCATAGTCACAGACATTCCATCAGCAAAAACTGCAAAGTCTGTCCCTGACACCGGGGCAGGACTTACAAGCGTCTCAGCCTGGGTCACTACCCCTCCGGACTCCGGCTGGCGAAGCAGCACCGGATCTGAGCATTGCACACAATGGGGGTCTTTGGAACCTGCTGGTAGAGCAGCCCCACATGCAGCACACGCAGTGTACACAGCCCTAGCCTTGGCAGCCTTGCGTTTTGTGGATGACATGTTGCTGCCTCCTCAGAGCGATCTGGGGTATCCAGCCAGGAAGCGACCTCACAGTGCAAGGAATAAATAAATATATATATCTGGTGACACAGTACACCAATACACACTGAGGCACTAGAGGGGCCAGCTGAAATGCCGCTTACCGCCCGCTTAAGAGCGGGTGTGTGGTCGCCAAAAGCCCCCTAGTCCAGGTCTCCCAGAGCCTTGCGTCCTTCCTCCAGCCAGACTGCATGTAATGGCTGCCGGCGTCCTGGGAGAGGAGGGGGGGCGGGCCCTGGGCGTTCCTGGCTAAGAGCGGGAAGCCTGCTTCCCTCTGTGCCTAGTGAGAGGGCTGGAGCATGTAAATCAGGCTCCAGCCCTCGTCGCTGCTGCGAAACAGCGTCTCTCCCCTACCCTGATTGACAGGGTGGGGGCGGGAACGAAGCGGAGCTAGGCCGCAAAAGCCGGGGACTGGATTTATAAACGCCGCCACCGTAAAAGCGCGGTTGGCGTGTCCCCGGCGCACTACAAGTCACAGCAGCGCCGCCGGTCCAGTGGGGGTCGGCGCTGCGTTCCCACAACACAAAAGTCCCCCAGTAAACTGCAGGAACACCAACTCAATCGTTACGGTCCCCGGCGCACTACAACACCCAGCCAGCCCGGAGTGTGTCTGTGCCTGCCGGGGACACAGAGTACCTGTATGATGCAGGGCCATGTCCCTGATTGTACTCCTGCTCCATATCCATCAGGTTCAACTGGGTCTGTGGATGGAGCCCGGCGTCAGAGCTTAGAGGCCGGCAGGATCCCACTTCCACAGAGCCCTACAAGGGGATGTGGAAGGAAAACAGCATGTGGGGCTCCAGCCTCTGTACCAGCAATAGGTACCTCAACCTTACAACACCATCCACGGGTGAGAAGGGAGCATGCTGGGGGCCCTATATGGGCCCTCTTTTCTTCCATCCGAAATAGTCAGCAGCTACTGCTGACTAAAATCTGTGGAGCTATGCGTGGATGTCTGACCTCCTTCGCACAAAGCTTGAAAACTGGAGAACCCGTGATACCACGGGGGGGTATAGCCAGAAGGGGAGGGGCCTTGCACTTTTTAGTGTAGTGCTTTGTGTGGCCTCCGGAGGGCAGTAGCTATACCCCAATCGTCTGGGTCTCCCAATAGAGCGCTGAAGAAAAGCTGGATATACACATTACATGGCAATCGGCTGACAGCCAGCTCAGCCAACACTCCCATGCGCAGGAGCACTCATTCAGACAAGCGTTCCGGTGTACTCTATGCGAAAGCCACCGGCTGACACATCGGCTGTCAGCTTATCTCATGAAAAGAATGCGATCGGCAGTCAAAAATCTGACATGCACGATTAACATCTCTCCTGATCATCAGTCCAAGGTCCCCATATACATGAGAAATTCAATCGAACCTGCTAATGTCAAGTGTTCAGACGACATTAGTTTAATATGTATGTTAGTCTATAAGTGGAAAAAGTTCCTTAAATTTTATTAGATTTGCATTCAGATACAATATTTCATAAAAGAAGTTTTTTAAGTTTGTGTAAAAGGAAGCAATACAAGTTTCCAATAAGTAGATTAAGCTGAGGGAACCTAAAAAGGCCCTTAAATTTTTAGGGAGAACTATGGGAAGCTATGCTGTCATGGTTATGGGATGGTTCTCTATAAAGAATAAAGAATGTTGAAATTAAATTTAGAATGACGGTAACATACCATTACATGAATGTACAATAGACAGCAGATAACCAACACCTAAGGTGCAAATAGTCCATTCACTCATGTGTTGCTTCAGGATCCATGCCTGTAGAATTCAGAGGCTTCCAGCAATATTAACAGTCATCACAAAACCGGTATCCAGCAACAAAAATCCATTAAAAACAACTTTCTTAAAGGGGTTGTCCAAATTTGAAATCAAAGTCTGCAGACTTCTGGATCCTAACCACGTGCATGGTGCACATGGTCAGATTCCCCAATTTTGCTGGTGCGAGTGGGCGGTTACTTGATGCATGCAATTTGCATACTTCCGCTCACATTCCAACTAGACGTGCCAGTCATCTCTGTCCACTACTATTGAGAGAGGATAAGCAAGTCTAGTGGAGATGCGACTGAAAGTATGTAAATTGCATATCTGAGGTCACATAACTTCCTATTCTTGCCGGCAATCACACAGAATCCTGAAGTAGTGCGCCCAGCACTGTGCTAGGAGTCCAAATACTAATATAACTCAGTGGCTACAGACTTTCATCCCAAGCTTGGGATGAAATGGATTCCTGTTGTGGGATACCAGTTTTCTGAGGACTTAAAGTTTAATAAGTTTCATCTATCACACACCGAGGATACATAAAAAATAAAAAGACTTTCACTTGAACCTTAGCATAATTAATAAATTAATCCCCACCTACCATAATGGTAAATTAAGTCCCAGTATACTGCCAATGGGTTTAGCCATCAAATTCATACATTACATTTTGAAATTAACAACCTGTTTCCTTTTTAATTTTGAAACCTGTAAAATCGTGACTGCTCTGTTTAATTCCCTGTGCATGTTTATTTTTTAGTGAACAAAACGCCTTCAATTTCAATGACTGGTTCTGCTCCAGGTGAGGAAACTGACAGTGTCCTTACTAATGTATTACTCCACTACAATAATAAACTATTCCAAAAGAAGGTCCATTTGGAAGTCTGTACAGTCTATTCTAACTACTTGCTTACAGATTTGCTGTCAAGGGGAGTTAACATTGAACAGATTTTTTGATATTTCGAAACAGACAAAAATATGAATTAATGTAGAAAGTGGTCAGAACAGTTCGTTGTCATGAAAATCTCTAACAAATACTAAAATCGCAGCCAGAAATTATTAACATCTTAGTCAAACAAATTCCACACAAAATAACCATGCACCCAATGGTATCTCGAACCATCTGGACTGGAGAACGACACCTGGCACACAATGTAATAAACAGGCAAGACGGCTTTCTTTGTCAGCCAGGTCAACTGACCTGCGGTAACAGCTTATCGGCATATGAAGCAGGTAGCTCAGATCAGAACAGGCTGGGTTTTCTGATTTGAACAAGGTCCTTCTTTCATGAACTTGTGAAATCGGCCTTCCATTTGCCATAATTCTTAAATCAGAAGCCTCTTGCTGTTTGAGGACATTAAAATAGCCTATTGTGCTAGGAAGCATACTAAAAACAAAACAAAAAGTGTTTCATTCTAACCAATACATAATCCTGAAAATGGAAGACTTCACACCCTGGTTAACAGTCTGGTAAAAACTCATAACAGGTCTCAAGATAAAGGGGAAGATATTACATTTTTCACACCCATTTTCTTAAGAGTAAAATAGAATGAATTAAAAGGAATAAATGTAACACTAATATGAAAGCTGGACCTTTAGCCTGTTAAGGAATAGCCAAGTTTACGCATTCATGACCAAGTGATTTATTACTTTTTTTGTTAATCTAAATGCAATTTACTTTTGCATTGATCTAGTTGTATCATAGATTGAGGGCTTTTTACTTGTGAAACGGAGTTATTGAATAATATACCATTTCGTATTGTATAACTTCAATTAACATTTTTAATTTGTTGTATGGGGATGCAAAACGAAAAAAAAAAGTGGAATTGCTTGCACATATTTATTTAAATTTAATAAATTTCAGGAGAATTTACAGCAGAATGTCATGGTACAGAAAGACTAGAAATGACACTTTGAAACGTTGAATACATCTTTTTCCATTGGAGTCCTGCATTTATTCTATTTTTCAAAATATAGAATATAATTTTTAAAGTTGGTGTTTTCCACTGCTACTGTATGTACTAATATCAGATAGATATACATATATATCTCTCTCTCTATAATCTAATATAAATCTATAGTGTGTATGCATATTACATGCACACTACATATAAGCATGCATTATAAAAAATAGATTGGAGGTAGCAATAATGAAAATCAGTTAAAGGGTGGATTTTATTCACACATTGTTAAAATGCAGAAAGGTGAAAAACCCCCAAAAATTATAAATAAATATATATAATAAATATATAATATAAAAATATTAAAAAATTATATATATATATATATATATATATATATGCGGGGGGGTGGAGCCGAGCTGTGCCATGGTGCTGAGGACGTCAGTGCTGGGGACTGCATGGATAGGGATAGGTGACACTGCATGTGTGTGCGCGCGTGCGTGCGTGTGTGTGTATTCAGTCTATACATGCGGAGGGCTGAGACGGGGGGGGGGGTAATGTGTGCGGGGGGCAGAGGCGAGCGGTGGGTATGTGTCGGCTGGGCTGCTGGTGTGGGCTCTCGGGGGTGCAGCACTCACCGGGGAGTCAGGGCTCCATGTGGGTGCAGGGAAACGAGTCGGGCGTCGTCCTGTCTGCCCTTAGCTCGGGCTGTTCAGTTAGCTGAGCAGTTTGTCGCAGGCTCTTTAGCGCGCATTGTGGCGGCGGTTGTCACTGAAATTACATCACTTTGGAGCAAGACAGACAGAATAAGGCAAAAAAAAAAATATTATATATATGTATATTATATATTTATATATTATTTATTATTATTATTTAGTCTTGACAGTCATTTGAGCAGAAATGAAGAAAGACTGAATGATCCCACTTTCAATCCACACCTGTTTTCACCTAAACTAAAAAACTAATTAGGACATTCTAATAATATATGGAAAATCTAAATTCTTTCGTTGTGAATCTTTAGATGTGAGACTGCTTATAGATGTATAGAGCATAGTAATATTTTTCATTTCCAAAGATGCCCCAATACATACTCATGATCAGTGTTTTGGGCGCAGTGTGTTTTTGCTGCATCGAAAACACTGCGTTGAACAGTAGAAGCAAAGTAGATGGGATTTATAGAAATTTCCTTTCGATTATGCTTTTTTTCTCCGTAGCGTAAATTGATCTACAGAGTGGCTTTCCAAGCCACAGCATTTCAATTTATGCTGTGGAGACTTGAGTGTTCTCCGCAGGGAGGAGAGAGCTAAATCTGGAGTGGCCCGTAACGTGGGCACGGGCAGCTGTGGTCTCTTGCAGAGAACACTCACGGCAATGCAGGAGAGGACACGCTGCATCCAGGACGCATGTCCAGATCGTGGGCACATACCCTTAAAATATATTTGCAGCAGTGCCAGATAAGACCGCTCCAGACCCATGCTGCTCTGCAGTGCTGTGTGCAAAAGGGACTGGCTGCCATTCTTTAATGGTTAAAGAGTATTCCCAAGATCCTATAGCAAAATGTAGGTGTAAGAAATAGTATTAGCAAATACCTCCAATTAGAAATATTGTATAGTTCTCCTGATTATCTAGGTCTTATCTTATGTGCAGGGCATTATAGCAGCTTAGTTAGCTGTTAATGGTCATAACTATGGGAAACCTAATCGGCTGCAATGCCCTGCACAGGAGGTAAGAGACACAGCTAATCGGGAGAACTACATTTCTAATTGAAGGCATTGGCTAATATTACAGCTACTATTTTGCGATAGGATCTTGGACATGGGAATACCCCTTTAAGCCAAACCCTCTGTCACAGCGAATGCACAAACAGAAGAGACCTGGGTAAGCTTTTGAGATAAGCCAGCAAGCGCCCACACAACACTGAAGACATGTCAACACTGAAACCAGAGCTGTAAGTGAAGCTGCGAATTTGGGAGAGCTGAGGCTAGTCAGATTAGTAAGTTCTATATATTCATATCAAAAATGCATCCAAATAATTATCGTTTGGCAGAAATGGAGGAAAAAAAAAAAGCAAAATAAGGCAACCTTAATCATATGTAAAGTTGAGAATGGTAAAAATCAGTTGTAGACCATTGAGTGACATTTACGTGAACTTTGATGACATGGAAAATGACTGGAACTACCTCAAAGCGCTACAAAAACCAAGTCCAACAGCTCGGAAACGTCAGGACTTGTTAGGTGGAAACTACAATGACCTACTGAAACTGATGAGAAAAACAGTGTGTATTTATCCTGATTGTCACAGCAGCATCCAAGCCTTTATCATCTGCTAAGTAACTAAGCTGAAGAAAGCAAGAAACTAAATGAAAAAAGAAAAAAAAAACGCCAGTGTTGTGTTCAAACTTGCAAATCAAAAGCTGTTGCCTTGGGAATTAATAGAAATAATAAACATGGAAGATGTTACAAAACACTACTCGAGGTAGCGCGCACAATACCAATCAAAAGGTCTTGGAAAAGCAAAGACCAAACGATTCCTCAAATTTTCCATATGCATTTTAAAAAGGACAGATTTTAACTATATTCCTTTTCAGCTTGTTGCTTACAAACAAAAAAATAAAATTATACACACTTAGATTTCTTACATAAAAATTTTATTAGAGCAATATTTGCAATTAATAAGGTAAATTAGTATTTTAGGGGCGCTTTCAATTTTAGACAAAATATTCAACCCTGTGGGCGTGCTAACATGCTAAGAGGGAGGACTAGTCAGGGGAAAGGACGCTCTTGCAACTAGTCCCTGTGGTCATTAGCATATCAAAAATGATCTTTGAGATCATTCGAAAAAGTATTACTAATCTATGCTACTAGATGCAGGGATAGTTAAGCAGGGATTAGCAATATTCACCCAGAACTGCTCGTGGTACTGCATGTATATTGGGCCTAACAGGTTCCCTTTAGGCTGCTTTCACACCTCCGGTTTTAGCAGAGCCGGCCAAATCCAGCTCTAAAACTTATGCAACGGATGCGGCGACAAAACCGCATCCTTTGCATAAGTTTTTAACATGCGGCCCGTCCGGTTTTTGCCGCTTGCGGCAGGCTACTGAGCATGCGCAGTGGAAAAACCCGCATGTGGCGGCCGGATGTGGTTTTTGCTGCAGGACGCCGCATGCGGCGTCCATAGGCATGCATTGCAAATCGCGCCGCAACGGCCGGATGCGGCACGATGTGTTTTTTTTTGCCGGACAAAAAACCATGCCAGGCAACGTTCAATCTGGCCGCCACATCGGCTAAATCTGCCGCATGCGGCAAAAACCAGACGGAACGCAAGCCCATGCGGCACAATACGGCACTAATGTAAGTCTATGCAAAAAAACGCAACCGGCAGCAAAAAAAAAAAAAAAAAACCGGTTGAGTTTTTTCTGCAAGGTGCCGGATTGTGCCGCACAGGAAAAACTGGATGTGTGCAAGCAGCCTTAATGAGACTGTAGCTAGGTCATTGTGAATGGATGTGGAGCAGGGACAGTTGTGACATCACAATTGTGATTGGTGGATCCTGTGTTATCACATGTTGATAGTCATTACCTGGCTTTGTATTCTGGCCTGATTACATGGAGCCTTTCTATAAATTCTTACTGAAAGGACAAAGTATAAATCAAAGTCCAGAAACATCACAAAAAGTTCAGTAATACAAGTGCATCTCAACAAATTAGAATATCAAAACATTAATTTACTTCAATAAATCAATACAAAAAGGGAAACACATTATATAGAGTTATTACACACAGTGATTTATTTCACGTGTTTCTTTCTGTTAATGTTGATTATTATGGCTTCTAGGAAATGAAAACCCAAAAGTCATCTCAGAAAATTAGAATAATTACCACAAAACACCTGCAAAGGCTTTGTAAATGTTTAAAATGGTCCCTTAGTCTGGTTCAGTAGGCTACACGATCATGGTGAAAGACTGCTGGCTTGACAGATGTCCAGAAGGCAGGCATTGACCATAAGGAGGGAAAGCCACAAAAGGTCACTGCTAAAGAAGCTGGCTGTTCATAGAGTACTGTATCCAAGCAAATTAATGGAAAGTTGAGTGGAAGGAAAAAGGTTGCTTGTGCACAAGCAACCGGGATAACCACAGCCTTGATAGGATTGTTAAGAAAAGGCTATTCAAAAATTTGAGGGAGATTCACAAAGAGTGGACTGCTGCTGGAGTCAGTGCTTCAAGAGCCACCACGCACATACGTATCCAGGACATGGGCTACAATTCCTTGTGTCAAGACACTCATGACCAATAGACAATGCCAGAAGCGTCTTACCTGGGCAAAGGAGAAAAATATTAGATTGTTGGTCAGTGGTCCAAGGTGTTTTCAGCTAAAGGTAAATTTTGCCTTTCATTTGGAAATCAGAGTCTGGAGTTAGAGTGGAGAGGCACAATCTAAGGTGCTTGAGGTCTAGTGTGACGTTTCCACAATCAGTGACGGTTTATGGAGCCATGTCCTCTGCTTGCATAGGTCCACTGTGATTTATCAAGACCAAAGTCAGTGCAGCCGTCTACCAGGAAATTTTAGAGCACTTCATGCTTCCCTCTGCCGACAAGCTTTTTGGAGATGGAAATTTAATTTTCTAGCAGGACCTGGGCACCTGTTCCCACTGCTAAAAGTAACAATACCTGGTTTAATAACCACAGTATCAATGTCCTTGATGGGCCAGCAAACTCTCCTAACCTAAACCCTATAGATATCTATGGAGTATTGTCACAAGGGAAATATGAGACACCAGACCCAACAATGCAAATGAGCTGAAGACTGCTATCCAAGCAACCTGGGCTTCCATACCACCTCAGCAGTGCCACGCCGCATTGATGCAGTAATTCATGCAAAAGTAGCCCCGACCAAGCATTGAGTGCATTTACTGTACAGACTTTTCAGTAGGCCAACATTTGAGTGTAAAATATTTTTTTCAGTTGGTCCTTTATAATATTCTAATTTTCTGAGATAATGACTTGGGTTTTCATTGGCTGTAAGCCATAATCATAAACATTAACAGAAACACATGAAATATATCCCTCTGTGTGTAATGACTATATAATATATGCATTTCACTTTTTGTATTGAATTACTGAAATAAATTAACTTTTTCATGATATTCTAATTTATTAAGATTGAGATTGACTTGTAAGTGATCAAAACATACCCATCTCAAAATTTTATCAAAAAAAACATTCTCCCCTCACAAAAAAATAAAAAAAAATAAAAATCAGCAAATCACATGGCTCTATCAGAATGCAGATCCTTTTGTTCTCTAAAAGATACGCTGGTACATGGGTCTGGTGACGGCTCTCCGAGAACCCAGGAGCTCTCATCCGAATTAGCGAACCTGTGTTTGAGAGATCTCTCCAAGATGCAAGACGTCTGAACTATTTTCAGCAGAGAACAATCTCATGTGTGTGGTCTCAACACCCTTCTAATATGTTTATGTAAGGATGGTTGTTTTCAACTCTATTTAGAGATCAGCAGTCACATGGACATAAGAACTGGTGTCTGGAGTATACTTACTGACCTGTGACATGATGCAATTTTTCAATCACTTGCAGAAGGTGAACATCAACTGTCACCCACTAAGTTCGGTGTTTTTTTTTTTTGTTTTGTTTTTTTATTATGCTAGATACACTATCCCACTGAACAAATGCAGTATTTGGTGATGTGCGCACACTGCATCTTTTTTGAGTGCATATTTTTATCCTGTGGACACAAACGCAGCTTGTGGACCAAAAAAATATGCATGACGTTTTGCTGCAATTTTGTTAATGAGCTTTTGTTTTTTTAAACAGAAAAATATGATGGATAGGATAATTTATACATAGCTAGAATAGGTAGAGAAAATAGAAAGAATAGATTGACAGAAAGAAAGAACAGAATAGCTCAATAGATTGAGCGATAGCTAGCTTGGCCAGCTGTTTTAATATTTTTTTAGTTAAAAAAAAAAAGTGGGGTCTCCCCTATTTTTTCATATCAAGCACAGGAACAGCAGCAGCTGCAGGCTGCAACCCCCTCAGCTGTCTGCTGTACCTTGGCTGGTTATGAAAAATAAAGGTTATCCCACTTTTTTTCTATTTTTTTTCTATTTTTTTATTTGATTTATTCATAAGAAAAAAAAATGACATGGGGTCCCCCTCTATTTTTCAAAAAACAGCCAAGGTACAGCAGAGAACTGGGGGCTGATATCAGGGTGGGAAAGTCCATGGTTATATCCTTTATCTGAAATAGACAAAAGCACCATCTTTCAACACTTTATTAACCCCCAAAAACCCCTGCAGGTCTGACATAATCCACATTACGTCCCACGACAATACAGTCCTGCTACAGCTTAGGTTCACAGCTAGCGCCACATAACATGACTGCCCGCTGTGAGGTTCAGGCAGAGACTGAGCCTTGATCAGAGGGAAAGGGGAAGTAGTGCATATTCAATGAAGGTAATGGGCGGCCCGGGAAGAGAATCAGCGGCCGCGGGAGCAGTGCGACAGCCGACCTGGTTAATTGTTAAGTATGAAGCGCTTGCTCCTACCCCTTTGCGGATTCTGATCCCCATGGACTTTATGTGGGGACAGCCATCTGGCCAGATACCAGGGATCGATCCCCCGCCGACTCAGAGTTGATTTGCCAGTCCTCCAAAATGTAGGCACAAAACGCAAAAAGAATTGACATGCTTCATTTGTGCTGAGTCTTCAAAAAACACAGTAAAAAAAAAAAAGATGCACTGTGCAGACAGCCAAATACAAATCTCAGACTTTGATGGGGGGGAGGAAAAGTTTGTATTTGGCTGCCTCTGTGTGACCATAAAACCACCAAAAATGCAGTAAAAGACACAGTGGGCGCACATAGCCTTATACAATCTTGCCTACTTGCAGTAGCAAATAAGGGCACAAGCTTGCAGGCACCAACTCAGTATTACCGCAACGTATGTACTAGTTTGGGGCCCAAAATGGGAGTAACTTCACTTTTTGCAAAATCCACACAGTAAAGTTACCAGCCTAAAGCCACTTTTGAAAGTAAGATGACTAGTGAAAAATGATCAGAATAAAAAAAAAAGTGTCACTAAATATCTATACTGAAGTCTCACTTAGGACATGAAAAGATGATATCTTTTCCACCAGTGACCTACTAGCTATGGCCACTGATGACCAGTAGTGGTCAACTGACTGATAAACAAGAAAACATTGCAATCAAAATGAGGGAGCCAGCACGATTTCTAAACTGTACTTATTAATAAATGGAGATTTTTGGCAAAACATTGCAATATTTTGAGCTACCCCACCACTCCACGGCAAATCTCAAGGGGCAGTCCTACACTAATATTTTATTTTGAAAGTTTCCAATTGAAAACTACTCCTCTATTAGAGGAGACAGATGGACAGGTCTGGTCACGTGTTCCTCTACCAGCAGCCACTGTATGGACAAGTCTGGTCACACGCTCATCAACCAGCAGTCATTGTATGGACAGGTGTAGTGACATGCTCCATCATCAGCAGCCATTGTATGAACAAGTGTGGTCACATACTCCTCCACCAGCAAGAATTGTATGGACAGGTCTGATCATATGCTCCTCCTCCACCAGCAGGAATTGCATGGACAGGTATAGTGACATGCTCCTCCACCAGCAGCCATTGTATGGATAAGTCTAGTCACATGCTGCTCCACCAGCAGCCATTGTATGGATAGGTGTGGTGACATGTTCCTTGACCAGGAGCCATTGTTTGGACAGGTGTTGTGAATAAGTTTTCCAGTTTGGGGCTCCCTCTTGTGGTCAGTGCTGGTGGTGCAGTTGATGTGTGGAATGAAAGCCACACACCTGTGAAGGACTGGCAATCAGGGTCACATTGGGCTATTTGAGTAGTTTTCTCCTGTTACTTGCCGGTGCTCAATTGTCTCCTGTGTGTTAAGGACATTCTGTAACCAGCTCTGCTCACTACCAGAACTCCTCTCAGATAAGTGGTCTCTGTACCTCTGCTGTTTGTTTTCCACTTTTTTGTTGTTTTTTCTGCTTTGATACTAATGCTTTATTCCTATTTTGTCTGTGTGGAGTTCTTGGTGAAATGGGATCATTCCTTGCTGGGAGTGTCTGTATACTTAGCTCCGTGATTCTGCAAGGTATTGTGTTTGTCATGCTTGGTATTAATTCAGGCCCTCATCTGTATTAGTGTTTTTGGATCCCAGTAACATCAGAGTGCTGATACAGTGGGGGAGAGGTTGTGTGACCTTAGGATTTTTCCATATCAGAAGTGCTGGTATATATTAGGGATTTTTACGGCTTCCAGACAGTTGCTCCTTCCTATCCTTTCCTATAAAGATAGTTTGGGCCTCACTTTTTCTGAATCTGCCTTTTCTAGCTTTGTATTGTGTTTTTCTATATCACCATAGCCTTTAAATGTGGAGGGCTATCTACCTATCTTTAGGGACTGCTCTGAGGCAGATTAGCTTTCTTATATCTCTGTGAGAATATTTAGTTCTACGGCTGTGTCGAGACGACTAGGTCATCGTAGGCTTGTCCTATGGCTACTTCTAGTTGGGTGTCAGGATTAGGTCTGCAAACCATTAAGGTTCCAGCCACTCTGTTACCATTTGGGATTCTGCATTTTTTGATCCTCGGTCCCTGAATCATAGACAGGTCTGGTCACATGCTCCTCCACCAGTAGCCATTGTATTGACAGGTGTGGTCACATGCTCCTCCACCAACAGCCATTGTATGGACCGAAGAGCTGAGCAGTCTGAGGAAAGCTGCAGTAACAAGCGCAGGAGCTGAACCTGTTCTGTCTATATAATAGTAAGTGCCACAAAATCATGTCCTCAACATATGTTAAAATTAAGACGATGTAGCTTACCCAGTTACCTCATTCTGCAGTGATAGTGTAATACAACAGCTATAGAAGTCAAATGGTGCAAGATTTTTAATGTGACAAAAAATTATTTTTTTTTTTAGTCCAAATTTCACACATTTAAAGTGACTGTCACCAGGTTTTTGCCACCTAATCTAAAAGCAGCATAATATTGGCGCAGAGACCCTGATTCCAGTTGTGTCACCTACTAGGCTGCGCAGTGTAGATTTCATAATATCATTGATTAATCAGCAGTAGATTATCATTAGATGACTACTTGGCGTGCTGCCAGGTAGTCCATCATATTCATGAGCTCTGTATAACTGCTAGATCTGCAGTAGAGAAAACATTGATTTTAACAAAATGACAGCAAGCAGCTCAGTAAGTGACACATCGCTGGAATCAGGGTCTTTGTCTCTACATTATGCTGCTCTCAGATGAGGGAGCAAAAACCTGGTGACAGATTACCCTCAAGACAAAAAAAAAGTGCCCCAAAAGATGGTCAGACTTATTGAGAGCCATGAAGTTGTAGACTATACAGGGATTCCATGTATATGATTTTGAGGGATGGAGGACGCCGTAAGATAGAACGATATACTGCTTAGACCTATTATATAGACTTTAGCCTATATACTTTTTGAGCAGTTTCAAAGCTGAAAAAAAAAAATTAAGTGATGACATACTTCACATAGCAGCTCAAAGAAAGAATTAGAAAGCCTAGCAATATTAGATTATATAAATTATATTATCTTTGTAATTTATGGTTGCAAGTGACTACCTGGTAGGTCTACTCTGCATCTCAGCAGCTGAAACCTACAATTGGTGAGAACAGGCCACCTGTCCATACAGCTTAGAAAAGTAATACCCAGTGGGGTGTTCCAAAAGTCTACAAGTGAATATCCCAGGGTTTATTAGCATAAGGCTTCGTAATTTCCTCCTCTTGGATAGTTCAGCCCAAATCTTAAGTATGACCCTTCTCCTGGGGCCAGAACAGTTTAAAAAGTGGACCTCTGGCTTTGCCATCTTTCCCTGTTCTCCTACGCCTGCTATTTTTAGCTCATTGTTTTCTATTTTGGCAGCTGAAAAAGCGACGAGTGTAATTTTACCTCTTGCCTCAAATTTCTCCTTAAAAAGCGAATACAATGTCCTGTTTATAATAAAATTGTTCACTGGCAAAGAAATGGAGAAAAAAAAACACGTATAAAAAAAAAGAAGAGAAAAAAAACAAGGGGAGGCCAAGCAAATGGAAAATGTAAAGCAAGCAAAGTATAAGCGCCAATTCACACTAAGAAAGAGCAATGGTCCCAAAGAAGTATCACACATTGAGTTACCACTTAGACACACCACGTTCTACAATATAATATTAGCTACTTAATATATATCAAAATTAATTTTCATTCCTGTGTTGTCTATGAAATTGTGGCAGCGCATTCACCTGGCACCAGCTTATTTCCCACCGAACAAGAAGATTGGCAGCTGAAATTCCAGAGGTCGGATCCTTCTCGCCCCCACAAAACATCAAAACAGTTGCGAGCTTCGGCCGACTTCAGTGTAAGGCGTATGGGCGCGTTTACTACTTTTGTTCTAAACTTCTTCAGCAATCACACTTTTCCAGCTGCCGATTCAGACCATTCAAAGCAGTTATAACTTTCAAAACAATTCACAACACTAGCTACATTTCTATATTATGGAGGGCAACACTGTGAAAGATAAATCATCAACAGTTTTAAATTTTGTAAATCAATAATACACATAAAAAAAAAAAAAAAAAGAAAATACATCTTTCATTTTCAATTAATGGGTAAAATCTGTATTCAGTGAAGACCGTTTTTTTTTTTTTTTTTACATTACTATGATAGGTGACAATAGTGACTATTTATATAAGGCCTGTTTCACACGTCAGTGATTCTGGTACGTATGTGCTAGTTTTTATACGTACCAGAATCCCGGACATACGCAGACCCATTATAAATCAAAGGGTCTGCGCACACATCAGTGATTTTTCACTGACCGTGTCCTCCATGCAGCATACATGCATGTCAGTGATTGCCGCACGGAGACATGTCTGTTTTTTTTTTTCTGGCATCACTGATGTTTCACAAACAACACTTTAGTGTGATACGTGAAACACGTACCAAAAAAACACGGACATTGAAAATAAGAACCATTTTTAACTCAACTTCTCCAGCATTGCTAGTCTCCGGCCTCTGCAGCTTCAGAGCCGGCTGCTTATTCTCTTGCATATTCATGTATGCAGCCACATCCGACCCAGAAACAGCTGCAGCGACAAAACACAGCAGAACCGAAGAGTTCAGCACCACGGACAGCAGGAGCGGACAGGTGAGTATAAGTCCATGTGCAATCACGGATAATGGATTGCACATTGACAACTCACGTGTGCCGTGAATCACGGATGGACATTTGCGTTTTTTACATGTCAGTGAAAAATGTCTTGAAACAGGACTAAAAAAAAAAAAAGGAAACAGGAGGACAGAACCTCCTCCTCTTCTTTCAGTATAGTACACAAGTGAGTACACCCCTCACATTTAAATATTTCATAATATCTTTTCATGGGAAAACACTGAACATACAATACTGACAATGAAAAGTAGTCAGTGTACAGCTTGTATAACCGTGTCAATTTCGTTTGCCCTCTAAGTAAAAACACAGCCATTAATGTAGAAACCTCTGGTAGTAAAAGGCAGTACACACCGCTCTACAAAAATGGCCAAATTGTACAAAATTAGGCTATGTGCGCACGTTGCGTAAATACATGCAGTTACGCTGCGCTTTGTAGCGCAGCGTAACTGCATGCGTCCTGCGTCCCCTGCACAATCTATGGAGATTGTGCAGGGGCCGTGCGCACGTGGCGTTTAAGAGCGCAGCGCTTCGGCTACTGCCGAAGCGCTGCGTAAAAAGTAGTGACATGTCACTTCTTTCCTGCGCTGTGCCGGCAGCTCCTGCTCTGTCTATGGCAGGAGCTGCAGGCAGAGCGCATGGAATCGGCGCTCACTACGGACATTTCTGCAGCGATCTAAAGCGCACATGTGCTCTTCAGATCGCTGCAGAAATTTCTGCAGGGCTAGTACGCAACGTGCGCACATAGCCTTAGTCTCTTTCTCGCCCCGATGTCATGTGACTCAGTGTTACAAGGTCTCGTGTGTGAATGGGGAGCAGGTATGTTAAACATTGTGTTAATCGCTCACACACACAAACTCATACTGGTCACTGGAAGTTCAATATGGCACCTCATGGCAAAGAATTCTCTGAGGTACTGAAAATAAGAATTGTTTTACTATATAAAGATGGCCTAGGCTATAAGATGCTTGTCAACACCCTGAAATTGAGCTGCATCATTGAGGCCAAAACCATATAGCGGTTTAGAAAACAGGTCCCACTTTGAACAGGCCTTGCTATGGTCGACCAAAGCACTTGAGTACACGTGCTAAGCATCATATCCAGAGATTGTCTTTTCAAAATGAACCAATGAGTGCGGCTAGCATTGCGTCAGAGGTTAAAAAGGTGGGAGGGAGGGGTCAGCCTGTCCATGAACCGCACACTGCATCAAATTGGTCTGCATGGCTGTCATCCCTGGAGGAAGCCTCTTCTAAAGATGCACAAGAAAGTCTACAGTTTCCTGAAGACAAGCAGATTAAGGACATAGATTACTGCAAGCATGTCCTATGGTTTGGTGAGAAAATCATCTTATTTGTGGATCAGATGTCAAGCGTGTGACGGAATCCAGGTGAGGAGTACAAAGACAAGTGTGTCTTGCATACAGTCAAGCATGGTGGTGGGAGTGTCATTGTTTTCAGCTGCATGAGTGCTGCCAACTGTGGGGAGGTACAGTTCATTGAGGGAACCATGAATGCCAATATGTACTGTGACATACTGAAGCAAAGCATGATCTCCCTTCCGAAACTGAGCCACTGGGTAGTATTACAACATAACCCCAAACACTCCAAGATAACCAATGCCTTGATATAGAAACTGAAGTTAAAAGGTGCTTGACTGGCAAAGTCTGTCTCTAGACCTAAACCCTATTAAGCATCTGTAGAGAACTCTCAAATGTAAAGTGGAGGAGTGCAAGGTCTCTGACATCCACCAGCTACGTGATATAGTCATGGAGGAGTGGAAGATTCCAGTGGCTCCTGTGACGCTCTAGTGAACTCCTTAGCCAAGAGAGTGTTAAGGCAAAGCTTGAAAATAATGGTGGCCACACAAAATATTGACACTTTGGGAGCAATTTGACTTTTCCTTAGTGGTGTACTCTTTTTGGTAGCCAGGGGTTTAGATATTAATGGCTGTGTGTTGAATTATTTGGAGGGCACACCAAATGTACATTGTTCTACAAGTTCTTGACACTGATAATGTAAAGTAGTCAAAGTATCATATCTTCAGTGTTGTCCTATGAAAAGATATACCCCATTTTCAGACTATAAGACATACTTTTTTTCCCCAAACATTTTTGAAGGAAAGTGAGGGGCATGTCTTATAGTCTGGAAGTACCTTACTATGAATGTGGCGGACAGAGGCAGCAGTGGAGTAGCAGGTAACAGGAGGCAAGAGCCGGCACTGGGGCTAACAGTGTGCCCACTAAGAAAATGAATATTTACTTCTCCCCATGCTTATAATCCAAGGCATGAGGAGCAGTTAACACTAATTCTCTTTAGTAACGGGCACACATGATCACCACCTACCCGGCTTCCTGCAGCGGCTGATCAATCAAGTGTGTCTGCTATTAAAGAGAATATTAATTTCTCCCCACACCCATAATCCGAGGAGAGGGAAACACTGAATATTCTGGCAGTTGACATCGGCGTGTAACTGGGGGCACATGGCACAAGCGTCATGTGATGCCCTGCTTACACACTGAAATCAATTGCCAGAATCAGAAAAGGACACTTGCACCGGGGTAGGTATGGTGAGTATAATCATTTATTTAATGTGTGCGGCATGATGGGAGGCATATAACAGGATGGGCCGATGATGGATGACATTTATATACCAGGTTGGGGCAATGACGGGGGGACATACAGTGCCTTGCGAAAGTATTCAGCCCCCTTGAATTTTTCAACCTTTTCCCACATTTCAGGCTTCAAAGATAAAAATGTTAATGTTATGGTGCAGAATCAACAACAAGTGGGACAATTGTGAAGGTGAACGAAATTTATTGCTTGTTTTATAGTTTTTAAAAAAATAATAAAAACTGAAAAGTGGGGCATGCAATATTATTAGTCTCCTTTACTTTCAGTGCAGCACACTCACTCCAGAAGTTCATTGATGATCTCTGAATGATCGAATGTTGTCCTAAATGACTGATGATAATATAATCCACCTGTGTGTAATGAAGTCTCTGTATAAATGCACCTGCTCTGTGATAGTCTCAGTATTCTGTTTAAAGCTCAGATAGCATCATGAATACCAAGGAACACAACAGGCAGGTCTGTGATACTTAAACAAAAAGAACACCGGAGTAATTACGCATTACAAAATTACAAATTTTATTACACATATATATTTGACACTAATAAAACCGTACATGAACATTAAAAATGAAGTGTTACAGTGTACAAAACACACACAGATGCAAAGGACAAAATACAGGCTAAATCTCTGTTGCAATAAAGTGATTAGTGTAACAAACAAGGAGGGCCTACATAGGTCTATTCCTCCTGCCAATACAAAGCAACAGAGATGTATAATTCACCTAGATGCTATGATTAAAGAGCTTAGTGCAAATAACAAGTTAATAATTGCTATGTTGCCCATAGGGTAGTATATCCATAGTGTCTGGTCAGAAGAGAAGACTGTGAAGAATGCAATCACCATGTATAGAGCCCAGTGTCCAAGTTGGACAAATCACTGGGCAAAACATGGATCCACATATGAATCCACAATCATTATTCAGATATACCTTTCACAATCGGCTTATGGCACATGTGGTCCAGGCCACACAATGTAACACGGCAATAAAGTATTACCCATTGAAGGGGTGAATCAGCACAAAGCACATTTAGTCCAAATCACACAGTCTAACATAGCAAGATAGTATTGCCCATTATAGAGAGGTGAATCAGCACTGTAAGTCCTCTACCCCAATGTACATTTCGCAGAAAAAACGCTTCCTCAGGGGGCTGCACAGAAAAAACACTTCCTCAGGGGGCTGGCCCCCTGAGGAAGCGTTTTTTTCTGCAAAATGTACATTGGGGTAGAGGACTTACAGTGCTGATTCACCTCTCTATAATGGGCAATACTATCTTGCTATGTTAGACTGTGTGATTTGGACTAAATGTGCTTTGTGCTGATTCACCCCTTCAATGGGTAATACTTTATTGCCGTGTTACATTGTGTGGCCTGGACCACATGTGCCATAAGCCGATTGTGAAAGGTATATCTGAATAATGATTGTGGATTCATATGTGGATCCATGTTTTGCCCAGTGATTTGTCCAACTTGGACACTGGGCTCTATACATGGTGATTGCATTCTTCACAGTCTTCTCTTCTGACCAGACACTATGGATATACTACCCTATGGGCAACATAGCAATTATTAACTTGTTATTTGCACTAAGCTCTTTAATCATAGCATCTAGGTGAATTATATATCTCTGTTGCTTTGTACTGGCAGGAGGAATAGACCTATGTAGGCCCTCCTTGTTTGTTACACTAATCACTTTATTGCAACGGAGATTTAGCCTGTATTTTTGTCCTTTGCATCTGTGTGTGTTTTGTACACTGTAACACTTCATTTTTAATGTTCATGTACGGTTTTATTAGTGTCAAATATATATGTGTAATAAAATTTGTAATTTTGTAATGCGTAATTACTCTGGTGTTCTTTTTGTTTAAATATTGTAGTGGAGTTAGCATAATATTGTTTGATTATGCAAACCTGGATAAATGCATTAATAGGTCTGTGATACTGTTGTGAAGAAGATTAAAGATGGATTTGGTTACAAAACTATTAACAACATTTTAAACATTCCAAGGAGCACTGTGCAAGTGATCATATTGAAATGGAAGGAGTATCATACCACTGCAAATCTACCAAGACCCAGCCGTCCATCCAAGCTCATCTCAAACAAGGAGAAGACTGATCAGAGATGCAGCCAAGAGGCCCATGATCACTCTAGATGAACTGCAGAGATGTACAGCTGAGGTGGGAGAGTCTGTCCATAGGACAACAATCAGTCGTACATAGCACAAATCTGGCCTTTAAAATTCTTCCATAAAGGAGAAAGCCATTTCTCAAAGATATCCATAAAAAGTGTCATTTAAAGTTTGCCACAAGCCACCTGGGAGACACACCAAACATGTGGAAGAAGGTGCTCTGGTCAGATTAAACCAAAATTTAACTTTTTGGGCACAATGCCAAATGACATGTTTGGCGTAAAAGCAACACAGCTCATCACCCTGAACACACCATCCCCAATGTCAAACATGGTGGTGGCAGGACTGGCAAGGAGAAAGCAATTTCTCAAAGATAGCCATAAAAAATAATGTTTAAAGTTTGGCACAAGCCATCTGGGAGACACACTAAACATGTGGAAGAAGGTGCTCTGGTCAGATGAAAAAAGATTTTAATTAGCAGGACACTGCAGGAGGGGTCAGCCTTTTTTGCTCCCAGTTCACATATGGGAGCCAGTGGGAGGTGAGTTTGCAGCTCCTCTCAGTGTGCTGGTACTGTGTGGTGACTGCTGCGGTGGTTTAGTGTCAGTGGGGCCTGGAGCCATGGGGGCTTCGCCTTGGAGCATGGGCGCTGTGAGACACCAGGTCACCTGCCCTGCTGGTGCTTTGTCGCTGCAGTGCACAGTGCCACATCATAAGATTTAGAAATGGGACCCACTCAGAGGTTCGCCGTGACATGGCAGTGGGCTTAATACAATCTGATCAGAACGGTAACAAAGAACCTTATATGTTCTATTTAATTTTTTCACCTAGCGGCTTTAGATCATTGTATTTTTGGGATGTGCGATCCATGTCTTTCTCTATATAATGTGGAAGAAGGTGCTCTGGTAAGATTAAAACAAAATTGAACTATTTGCACACAATGCCAAACGATATGTTTGACGTAAAAACAACACCGCTGATTACCATGAACACAGCATCCCCACTGTCAAACATGGTGGTGGCAGCATCATAGCTTGGGCCTGCTGTTCTTCAGCAGGGGCAGGGAAGATGGTTAAAATTGATGGGAAGATGGATTGAGCCAAATTACAGGACCATTCTTGAAGAAAACCTGTTGAAGTCTGCAAAAGACCTGAGATTTGTCTTCCAACAAGACAATGATACCAAACAAAGCAAAATCTACAGTGTAATGGTTCACAAATAAACATATCCATGTGTTTGAATGGCCAAGTGAAAGTCCAGACCTGAATCCACTCGAGAATCTGTGGAAAGAGTTGAAAACTGCTATTCACAAACGCTCTCCATCCAACCTCACTCAGCTTGAGCTATTTGCAAAGGAAGAATGGGCAAAACTTTCAGTCTCTCGATGTGCAAAACTGATACATACCCCAAGAGACTTGCAGCTGTAATAGCAGCAAAAGGTGGCGATACAAAGTTAAGGGAATAAATAATATTGCACGCCCACTGTAGTTTGTAGCAATCTTAATCATATGTGGGCTGGCTAGACAAAGTGCACATCAAGGTCATTAAATACCCCAGTGACTTAGTTAACTCTACTAGTTCAAAACCAGCTTGCATTAGTGAAAAAAGTGAACTGTGACAATTACAAAATTAGAGTGTTTGATAAACGTGATAAATACATACACACAAAATTATAGCGCTATAGATTTGGATTAAACATAGTTAATAGTAACATTCTGTATCAAATTCATAAAATGTTTCAAAATTTTTTTATTTTTTTTTTTTTGCTCGTTCTTGTATAATCCTAATTTTTTGCTCCATATCATCTTGAATATCATTAAATAGGAAACGTAATTAAATATAACACAAGGATAGGTTTTTCACTGCATGAAATCCTTATGATCCAAAAATACCTGTCCTGAGGTGCTGGTTCCTTCTTAAAGGGAAATTCAGCAAATGCAACAAACAGCTGATGTAATAACACTACATTGTGCCTACTGTGCATAGCCTCAGCACACACTGGGAAGTAGCAGAGCGCATGGGGAACAGGAATAAGGAAAGTGTTTTTGTTTTGTTTTAATATGTGCATGTGTGATAGCACCCCCTATACACATTAAGATCCTATGTGTGGGATCATCTAATATATAAAGCTGAATGTGTGTGTCTGTGTATGTGTTTATGGATGGATGTCTGGGATTGGCATCTGCACCATCGCAGCTACAGCCACAAAATTTTGCACACTCACTTCTGGACCCCGAGAGCGTTATAGGCTATGTTTTGAGGGGAAATTTTAACCCCGCGCTTTAGTTATTCACCAAAAAACCTGCCTCCATTAAAGCGAATGGAGCTGGGAGCCACAGTGCAGCCAGAACTTCAGAAGAATGCGCAGCTACGCCCTTAAATGGAATGTTGCTGTGTCACCATGCAGCCAGTTAAAGACAGACACAGACAGGGAAAGAGGCAAACACAGACAGGGTAAGAAACAGACAGGGAAAGAGACAGACACAGACAGACACAAACAAAGACAGACTGACAGGGAAAGCGAGTGAAAGAGAGGGAAAGAGACAGGTTAAGAGACAGACAGAAAAAGAGAGACACAGGGAAACAGACAGACAGGGAAAGAGGGAAAGAGACAGGTAAAGAGACAGACACAGACAGACATGGAAAGACAGAGGGAAAGAGGGAAAGAGACAGGTAAAGAGACAGACACAGACAGACATGGAAAGACAGAGGGAAAGAGGGAAAGACAGACAGGGAAAGTTGGAAAGAGACAGACAGGGAAAGAGACAGAGACAGAGACATATATATACAGAGGGGGAGACAGACATAATTACATTTATATCTATTTGTTTTGTGGTTTTTGTGTGCAGAATACATTTTTGTTAATACATTCTATTTTGTTAACAGCAGTTATTAACCCGGGTGAAGCCGGGTAGTACAGCTAGTACTATATACAGCAGGACCACTATGCTGTATATAGGGGGCTGTAAGGATCATCATACCAGGTGCATAAAGGGCAATGAGGACCATCATACCATATGCGTGGTAGGCAGTGAGGACCATCATACCATGCGTAGGACAGACAGTGAGGACCATCATACCATGCATGTGTTGGGAAGTGAGGACCATCATACCATGTGTGATGGGCTTTTAAGACCATAATACAGTGTGTGGTGGGCTGTGAAGACCACAATACAAAGCATGGTGGCCTGTGAGAACAACATACTGTTTGATGGGAAATCTGAGCACCATAATAGGTTGAGGTAGAGCTGTGAGAACATCATTGAGGAAATGAGGGGGGGGGATCAATGTATGGGAGAAGCAATTGATAAAAGGTACTAGGGGTGAGTAACAGGAATAGTATGATTTGTAAACTGAAAAGTAGTGCATTATATGGTGTTAACTTGCTACTGCAGGTAAAAATACAAGTTACAATAAGCTTTATCATAACATTCAACAGCAATAATCGCAAGTCATCATGCTTAATTCTGCTCAATTTTAAGTGATCCAAAGAATATAACAATAATAAGAGCAAAATTAAAGAGGTTATCCACTACTTTTGCATTGATGGCCTATCCTTAGGATGGATCATCAATGTCTGATTGGCCGAGATCCGAGACCCAAAACCCTCGCCAAGCAACAACAGGCAACCGGAAATGCTCTGTTCTAGAGCTGCCCTGTTAACTGATAGCGGCCCTACGATAGATTCTGCACATCCGCCTCCTATTGATTTGGATAGGAGGCAGATGTGCAACACCCAGCTCAAATCAGGTGACCAGGCAGCTCAAGAACTGAGAATTTCCAACTATCTGATACTGTAGTCAGCACAGAGATCAGAACTCTGTGCCATTAAAAACACATAATTATGCGTTAATTTAACCCATTTCATTGTAGCTCTGGAAGTATGCTTACAGTGTTGTCCTGCTGGAAGGTGAACCTATGCCCCAGAATCAAGTCTTTCATAGTCTGCATCAGGTTTACCTTTAGGATTGGCCTGTAGTGAGCGTGACGACTCAGCGTTTGGCCACTTGTGTGAATGTGAACTGTTCTTAATCAGGCCAGACATATGGGTTTGTTTGTTAAATCAATAGAAGTTACCTATTGTCTCTTCCCAGACTGATCGGAGCCTTATCTATATATATAATTGCGTCCGTCTCTCTGTCCGTCTCTCTGTCCGTCTCTCTGTCCGTCTCTCTGTCCGTCTCTCTGTCCGTCTCTCTGTCCGTCTCTCTGTCCGTCTCTCTGTCCGTCTCTCTGTCCGTCTCTCTGTCCGTCTCTCTGTCCGTCTCTCTGTCCGTCTCGCTCCAAAATTGTGTCCTTACGGTGACACAAAGCTGATTGGCCGCTGGGCTCGCCATGGCCCCGCCCCCTCAAACAGATTGGCCGCTCGCCTCACCTTGGCTCCGCCCCCCACGGATTGGTCGCTCGCCTCGGCCTGGCCCCGCCCTCCGAATGGATTGGCCGCTCGCCCCGGCCCTCCGCACGCATCGACAGACATAACCTTGCGCTGCTGGGATCGTGACGGAGCCGGTGAATGCTGGTAACCATTATACACATCGGGTAACTAAGGTCCCTTAGTTACTCGATGTGTATCATAGTTACCAATAGTTACCAGTGTACACCGGCTGTGTCACGATCCCAGCAGCGCCAGACATACCCTTGCGATGCTGGGATCGTGACGGAGCCGGTGAACGCTGGTAACCATTATACACATCGGGTAACTAAGGTCCCTTAGTTACCCGATGTGTATCATAGTTACCAGCGTACACCGGCTCCCGGTACACATGTGCAGGGAGCCGGCATTATACTCCTCTCCCCCCAGGACTACTCCTCCTATTATAGTCCTCCTATTATACTCCTCTCTGAGTATAATAGGAGAACTATTATAGAATGGGGGATGGAGCACGATGGGGTGCGCAGCATGGGGGATGTAGCAGGATGGGGGGTGCGCAGCATGGGGGATGTAGCACGATGGGGAGTGCGCAGCATGGGGGATGGAGCCCGATGGGGGGTGTGCAGCATGGGGGATGGAGCCCGATGGGGGGTGCGCAGCATGGGGGATGGAGCACGATGGGGGGTGCGCAGCATGGGGATGGAGCACGATGGGGAGTGCGCAGCATGGGGGATGGAGCACGATGGGGAGTGCGCATGGGGGATGGAGCACGATGGGGGTGCGCAGCATGGGGGATGTAGCATGATGGGGAGTGCGCAGCATGGGGGATGGAGCACGATGGGGAGTGCGCAGCATGGGGGATGGAGCACGATGGGGAGTGCGCAGCATGGGGGATGGAGTACGATGGGGAATGCGCAGCATGGGGGATGGAGCCCGATGGGGGGTGTGCAGCATGGGGGATGGAGCCCGATGGGGGGTGCGCAGCATGGGGGATGGAGCCCGATGGGGGGTGCGCAGCATGGGGGATGGAGCACGATGGGGAGTGCGCATGGGGGATGGAGCACGATGGGGGTGCGCAGCATGGGGGATGTAGCATGATGGGGAGTGCGCAGCATGGGGGATGGAGCACGATGGGGAGTGCGCAGCATGGGGGATGGAGCACGATGGGGAGTGCGCAGCATGGGGGATGGAGTACGATGGGGAATGCGCAGCATGGGGGATGGAGCACGATGGGGAGTGCGCAACATGGGGGATGGAGCACGATGGGGAGTGCGCAGCATGGGGGATGGAGCACGATGGGGGGTGCGCAGCATCGGGGATGGAGCACGATGGGGAATGCGCAGCATGGGGGATGGAGCACGATGGGGGATGGGCAGCATGGGGGATGGAGCCCGATGGGGGGTGCGCAGCATGGGGGATGGAGCCCGATGGGGGGTGCGCAGCATGGGGGATGGAGCACGATGGGGAGTGCGCATGGGGGATGGGGCACGATGGGGGGTGCGCAGCATGGGGGATGGGGCACGATGGGGGGTGCGCAGCATGGGGGATGGGGCACGATGGGGGGTGCGCAGCATGGGGGATGGAGCACGATGGGGGGTGCGCAGCATGGGGGATGGAGCACGATGGGAGGTGCACACCTCCCCCCAACACACACCACACCACACACACTGGGAACCGCAAACACCGCCCTACACAGACACCCACACACACAGACAACGCCGCACACACACAACACCCAACACACACACACACCGCGGCATACATAAATATACGCACATACCGCACAACACACACATTGCACAAAACATACCTCCCCCAAAACATACCACACCCACACAAACCGCGCAACACACACACACACAACGCTACAGACACACAGCGCTCCACAAACAACGCAACACACAACACCGCTCTCACCCCGACAACACCCAGAACATGTACAGCGCCCTACACAAACACTTGGTAACTACACACAACATATACATACATATATATATATAAATAAATAAAACAAAAATCATACATGAACTACACAATACTTAAAGTCTAGAATACCCGATGCGTAGAATCGGGCCACCTTCTAGTGGTTTATAAATGTGTACTGCCTCAGCCCCTCTGACTGCATAGTTCAGAGGAAAATTCTTCAATCGGATTGAACTTGTGACCAAAGAGTGCAGCCATCTCCACCAATCCTGTAAAAAAACTGAGTGGTATAAAAGGGCTTTGCTTCTGTCACTAGGGTTGGACTCTATATGCCCCCGGCTCATGGTTTCAGTTGGGGAATCACTGAACTGCTACACTTAAAGGTAACCTGTCAGGTCCCATATGCATTCTGACCTTACAAGCAGAGTGATGTGTGGCCTAGAAAGCTGCATACTCAGAAGACTCCTGCAGTTCAGATTAGGCACAGAGTGCATCTGAAGCAGAGAAGCAAGTACCCGGATAACAAGGCTGCGGCAATGGCAAGTGCGGGATCTCAAGTAGCTGATGGTGACGTCGCTCATGTAAATCCATGGTATCATGCCCACAGGGGCGAGATACCACGGAAAGCATGCAAACACCCACGTGACGCTGCGATGCCCAGGGGACTAGCCCCTCTGATCATTTACATAGGGAACACGCAAGTTATAAAACTTATTTAATATAATATATACATATATACACACACACACACACACACACACACACACACACACTTTACACAATATTACAACACAGGGATGGATGGGAAGGGGTTTCTAGGCCACACATCACCATGCTTTTAGATCAGAACGCATATGGGACCTGACAGTTTCCCTTTAAGAAGGATTCTACATCATCTCAGTTGACAAGCTTTGGCCCCGACTGCTTCACTTCAGATATTCTACAGGATTTCAGCAGTTCAGGATCCACAATTCCAGCTGAAGGTTCACAGAACGGCTTCCTAAGCTTGCCGCTTTCTCTCTGCCCATCTTCCCTGTCCCTGCTGAAGAAAAGCATTCCGACAGCATGATGCTGCCAGCACCATGTTTGACATTTGAGATGGTGTTTTCAGAGTGATGTGCAAGGTTAGTTTTTTGACACACACAGCGTTTAACATTTATCCCAAAAAGGTGTAATTTGGTCTCATCTTCCACACTGCTAGCTGTGTCCCCTATATGAAGCCTTGTAAACTGCATACAGGCCTTCTGGCTTACATTTAAAAATGGCTTTCTTCTTGCTATTCCTGCATAAATGGCCAGATTCTTCCACCTGAGTTGTGGATCTCTGAAGCTCCTCCAACGTGACCATGGACCTCATGGCTGATTCTCTATTTAGTGCTCTCCTTGCTTTGTATGTCAGTTTAGGTGACGGCAATGTCTTGGTAAGTTTGTAGTTGTGACATTCTCCTTCCATCTATGGATGGAGTTAACAGTGCACCATTAGATGTTCAGGAGGTTGAGCTATTATTTTATAAAGCTAACCTTGTTTTACTCTACACCACAACTTTATCCCTGACCTGTCTGCTGTGTTCCTTAGTTTTCATGGCGCTGATTGACCCCTAATGTTTTTAAACAAACCTCTAAAGGTCTTTACAGAGCAGTTGTAGTTATGTTGAGAATAAATTACACAGGTGGACTCAATTTACTAACTAGGTGAATTCTAGAGTCAATTAGTCACTGAATTTTATTCTGGAGTATTATATTTAAAGATGGTTGAATATAGAATGCACATCACGGTTTTCAGATTTATATTTTTTATATATTTAGAAAACCATGTAACATTTGCTTTATGCTTCACCAATAGTTGATGTTCGTAGATCACATTAAATCCCAATAAAATACATTTACGTTTGTGGGCAACGTGATGTGGAAAAGTTGTTTGGGTATAAGTAATAGGCATCACGCAGTACTTAGTTTCTCAATGCATTTAAGGGTTACACAGCATCCCCAGATGATAACCACTAATATCCTCAGGTAAAATAAACTGTCCCTGAGATTCCTGGCTTATTTGCAAGGAAGCTGAAATCTGTGAAGGGGTTGTTCAGATGGGACTGGACAGATAATATTAAATGAGTTGTCTCAAATTCAATTTGAAGAACACTAAAAATAACTTATTTTGCATATGACAATTTAATTTCCAGGAAGTCTCCATGACATGAAATATGAAAGTGCCTGCTCCCATTTGGGACAGAAAAAAAAAACCAGAGGCTAAAATTGTTATGTCCACCACAACTTGTATTATTGCTAAAATATTATTTAGCTGCAAATTTATAAAAAGGCGAAAGCCTAGGTGCCCCGATTCAAGGGAATAAAAGCTGATCTACATTCTCAGTTGCGACTGCTATATAGCCATTACCCGTGAAGGGTCTCTCTGTTCAGTGTTTGAGGTAGCATGGCTAACAAAGGTAATCTCTAAGCAGCTAAAAGTCTTGCAGGAATTAGCGAATATGAAAAAGTGTTATCCACTACTTTAACACTAATGCCATATCCTAGGAATAGGTGGTCAATGTCTGATCAGTTGGGGTCAGACACGTGGCAACCCGCCGATCAGCTGTTTTCTGTGCCGGTGGTGGTAGCAGGTGGACGAAAATACCAAGTTCCAGAGTTGCAATTCTAATATTTTTAACTGTTATCCCAAACAATGATCCAGTCTTCCTACAAACACATTGGAGACCGGACTAATGGTATGTATACAGTGTGTGGGGAGGAGGTTGGAAGTCCTAGAGCAGTAACTCTCTAAATTGATTATGCACATAGCTCAAAAAAGGTGTGGTTTTTTTTATTTATCCCTGTCATTATCCTCTTCTGGCCTCCGTGGCACCATAGAATCATTTCTGACATGCAGCAATCTCATGGGATTCAGGTGCACAGAGACATCAGCTTACAATCTCAAAACTAGAGGTTGAGAAATAATGATTGTCACTGGTGTGGACAGTAGCTCAAACTTTAATTGCACGTACACATTTTTTCTGCATTATAAGGTGTAGGAGGTTCCAGAGTTTAATCAAGTGAGACTCATACAAATCGCTCTATGTTTACACTACTGGACATTTAACTTCGTGGGCAGTCTTCACGGTTGGGAGATGGTAGTAATAAAAGCACATTAGCCAAGGATGCTTATTTATGTAATTACAATGAAGGCAGGAGGTGGTGTTGAATTTTAATTTTCAAAATGTAACCATCACCAGCAATCTATTTTAACACTCTATAGTACATATATATGAATGATTCCAGAGTCTGGAAAAAAGAACTAAGTTCACTTAATGTGTGCTACACTTAGGAGAATGCTCCCAAATAGAATAAACAAGTAAAAGTGACTGATTATTTTAGATACTGATTGGAACTTACATGGCATTAATAAAGTAATATATAGACAAAAGTAAAATACTGTTTGCATTTACACAAACCATTGGAGGACAGTTAGAAGACAAAAATCATTCCCAGTCAATCTCCTCAATTAAACATCTAAATTTTCTCATCAAAACGTCAGACTTCGGGGAGGGATGTTATTAAAATGAATGGTAGGGTGCGTCACACGGTGGCTTGTGATCCAGATGTTCTCTGTGAAAATCAGAGAGTAAAACCTCTGCACTGTTCGTTTATCAGCCACTCAATTTAGCGCAATACAACCGAACAGCACTGAGCAGGATGACCAATTACTGCTCTGCCTACATGTGGAAATCCAGCCTAGTGCTGGTTAGTCTTTAGCCAACCACTCCTAGTCATCTTCTTAAAGCACCACTCAAGTGTTTTCTATTTATTTCAGCACTGAAGTAGTACTTTAAATGCAAGTCGTCTTGAACCGTCTTTCATACATGAGTGTTTTGCCATCAGTCAGAATCAGTTGAATTTTGAAAGAAAAAAAAAAAAACAAACGGATCCAGCGACTGAAGCCGCTGGATCAGTTTTTTTCTCATTGACTTGTATTAGCGACGGATGGCCTCACTTTTCATCCGTTGTTCGACGGATCCATCGAAAAAGGTTTGTCCATCGGACGGAGATGACGTCCACTAACGTTTCTCGTGTACAGCGCAAAAACAGACAGCCACGGACCAGTCGCTGTTTGGTAGAATGGAGACCTATGGGCGCAGGATCCGTCGTCATCCGTCTAACTGAATCCGGCGACGGATTCCATTTTTTTTTTTTTTTTTTTTTTTAACGGAGCATGCTTTAATTATTTAGTCCCCAGCTAGTCTGATCCATCGAAAAACGGATCCTTCGCATCAGTTTAGCCACAATTTGAGACGGATCAGTTAAGAAAACGGATTATGACTGATGGCAAAAAACTGATGTGTGAAAGGGGCCTTTCACTCCCCTTCTGGTATCTTCATTTTTTCCAGCTTGGCTCTGGTATGTTTCTGGCAATTTGTGACCTTGATCTGGCTCTCAGACTTGCATTGAGCACTTGTGATGTACCTTCTTAGCACAAGATGGGGCTATGGGACCGGATCGGTACAATAAAACTATGAAGCCGCAAAAGGGCAAGTATAATACAGGGGGCTTATATTTAAAGCACCAGTCCAGCGCTTCGGGGGAAAAAAAAACAAAAAAAACCAACCTGCTGGAGTGGTGCTTTAAGAGGCCAAGTAATGGTACATACTCCCTCCTGCACAATCAATTAAGCTGCACAGGAGCGCCCAGCCTAGGGAAAGTGAGTCCAGCTAGCCAGAAATAATTAAGGGAGAAGAGGTGGAGGCAAGAATCCAAATGGTGATTGGCTGAGCTTAATGGTGTTGTCTGACCTTTGCCTACAAGTCTGCAGTCACTAACTGCAGACGTGTGAATCCTCACATTGCGCGCACTATATGCTGCGAGGATTCTCTGGTGCTGATGCCAGGAGCATTCTTCTAGCCAGATTCCGGCTAAACTATATCCGGCCTCGCTCAATACGCTTGCATTGAGTGAAGCCATGCCCATCTAGTTGGCACATGACCGCATGTATGCAAATAACATACTTGCAGTCACATTGGCCACCACTCCAGGTGCCAAAGAATCCTCACTAAGTGACTGTAGATTGTTGCCAAACACTGGACAACTTCTAACTGAAAGGTGGCATAGCTTTAAGCAAGTGAGTCTCCAGATGCCTAAATATATTTCTAAGTCACCACAATCCATCATTTGATAAGTGCTATAAAGGCGAAACAAACACATATGCAGGAGGATAGAAAAATATGAAATCAGTCGTTCTTCGGATGGTATGAGATACAACCACTGATTGGCTATAGACACCAGCCAACGCTGCACAGTGGCTGGCGGAAAATTTCACCAAATAACTTTCCAAGTAGAGAAAAACCTGTTTTTAAAAAAAAAGCAGCTCCAGTAATGGAAATAGTTTCTTGCTGCTGTAATTTAAGTTTTGGTTTTTTTTATTTCACTGCCGTACTGGCAAATTAAGAAAGTGAAAAGACAAGAAACACAAAGTACATTGAGATACTTAAAAGTGAAAATGGGCGCCAAGAAATTAAGGTATCACCCACTGAGGGGTTGAGATTCAATGTGTGCAATGGAAAAGGATCATGGTGATAACACATTAAGTACGGTAACTAGAGGTTAGAAATAAATCTTTAGTTTAAAAGGAGTGTGAGGAAATGTGGATTAGAACATAGGGTATGTAGAAAATAAAAGAAGAAAAGGAGAGCTGCTCATAAGTACTAGTTAGTAATTGCTAATTGATTATGCAGGTATGCAAAATTTGTGATTTACGTACAAGCGAGATGAAAAAGAAAAATATTGTAGCCAAAAATGCACAAAATTATATTATAATATATAAATATATATATACACATATATACATACTTGTGCACACACAATTAAAACCAGAAGTTTACATACACTATCTAAAAAGACATTCATGTTTTTCTCACCATTTGATATGAAATCAGAATAAACCTTTCCTGTTGTAGGTCAATTAGGAACTAAAATTATTTATAATTTGCCAAATGCCAAAATAATGAGAGAGAATGTTTTAAGGCATTTGTATTAATTTTCTGCAAAGCCAAACATTTACATGTACTAAGAGTACAACCCCTGGCAAAAATTATGGAATTACCTGGCTCTGATTAGTTTTGTGCCATGTCGGATCTGCTTTTTTTTTTTTTTTTTTTAAACAAAAGTAAAGTAATCTCAAATGGCAACTTTCTGGCTTTAAGAAACACAAAAAAAAAATCATGAAAACAATGTGCTAGCCAGTAATTGTTACTTTTCAAGACCAGACAGGGGAATAAAATTATGGAATCATGAAAAACAAAAACTAAAGAACACTCCTATACATCACTAGTATTTTGTTGCACCACCTCTGGCTTTTATAACAGCTTGCAGTCTCTGAGGCATGGACTTAATGAGTGACAACCAGTACTCTTCATCAATCTGGCTCCACCTTTCTCTGATTGCTTTTGCCAGATCAGCTTTGCAGGTTGGAGCCTTGTCGCGGACCATTTTCTTCAACTTGCACAAAAGATTTTTTAATTGGATTGAAATCCTGACTATTTGCAGGCCATGTCATTGACCTTATATGTCTTCTTTCAAGGAATGTTTTCACAGTTTTTGCTCTATGGCAGGATGCATTATCATCTTGATAAATGATTTCATCATCCCCAAACATCCTTTCAATTGATGGGATAAAAAAAAAAAAAAAAAAAAGTGTCCAAAATTTAAATGTAAACTTGGGCATTTATTGAAGATGTAATGACAGCCATCTCCCCAGTGCCTTTACCTGACATGCAGCCCCATATCATCAATGACTGTGGAAATTTACATGTTCTCTTCAGGCAGTCATCTTTATAAATCTCACTGGAACGACAAACAAAAATTCCAGCATCTTCACCTTGCACAGTGCAGATTCGCGATTCATCACTGAATATGACTTTCATCCAGTCATCCACAGTCAAAGATTTCTTTTCCTTAGCCCATTGTAACCTTGTATTTTCTGTTTAGCTGTTAATGATTGCCTTTGTTTAGCTTTTCTGTATGTAAATCCCATTTCCTTTAGGCGGTTTCTTAAAGTTCGGTCACAGACATTGACTCCAGTTTCCTCCCTTTCGTTTCTCATTTGTTTTGTTGTGCATTTCCTGTTTTGGAGACCTATTGCTTTAAAAAGTTTCCTATCTTGCCGCTTTGATGTTTTCCTTGGTCTACCAGTATGTTTGCCTTTAACAACCTTCCCATGTTGTTTGTATTTGGTCCAGATTTGCCATGCCTGTGATCTGCTTTTTTTTTTAAACAAAAGTAAACTGAATGAACATCCTCAGAGCCAGGTGATTCCATAATTTTTGCCAGGGGTTATACTATGCCTTTAAAAAATATGGGACAGCCCATATGACTCATGTTTTGGGAGCTTCTGATAGGTTTATTGGAAACATCTGAGTTAGAGACACACCTGTGGATGTATTTTCATGCACACTTGAAACAATGCTCGTTTGTGTAGCACCGTGGGAAAGTCAAAAGATATTAGCCAAGATCTCAGGAAGAGAATTGTGGACTTGCACAAGTCTGGTTCCTCCTTGGGTGCAATTTCCAGATACCTGAAGGTGCCTCGTTATTCTGTACAAACAATTGTACGCAAGTACAAACAAGATGGGAGGGTCCAGCCATCATACCGTTCAAGGAGGAGACGGGTTCTGTGTACTAGACATGAATGTGATATGGTCAGAAACGTGCATATCAACCAAAGACCTTGTGAAGATGCTGGTGGAAGCTGGCAAGATTGTATCATTATCCACATTGGCTGAAAGGCCACTTTGCCAGGAAGAAGCCATTACTCCAAAAGAAACAAAGCCAGGTTAATGTTTGCAAATGCACACATTAACAAAGACATTTTTTTTGGAGACATGTCCTGTGGTTTGACAAAACTAAAATTGAACTGTTTGGCCATAATGACCATAGTTACGTTTGGAGGAAAAAGGGAGAAGCTTTGAAGCCTAAAAACACCATCCCAACTGTGAGACACGAGGGAAGCAGCACCATGTTGTGGGTTTGTTTTGCTGCAGGAGGGTGTTGTGCACTTCACAAAATAGATGGCATCATGAGGAAAGAAGATTATGTGGCAATACTGACGCAACATCTGAAGGTACCAGCAAGGAACTTAAAGCGGAAATGGGTCTTCCAAATGGACAATGACCTCAAGCATACTGCCAAAATGGTTACAAAGTGGCTTAAGAATAAAAAGTCAATGTTTTGGAGTGGCCATCACAAAACCCTAATATCAATCCTATTGAAAATTTATGGGCAAAGCTAAAAAGGCAGATGTGAGCAAGACTACCTACAAACATTGCTCAGTTACACCAGTTCTGTCAGGAGGAATGGGCCCAAATTCCTACCAATTATTGTGAGAAGCGTGTGAAAAGATATTCAAAACGTTTGACTTAAGTCATACAGTTTAAGGGCAATTGTAACATAGTAATGAAATGTATGTAAGCTTTTGACTTTTGCAGAAATAAAAATGCCTTAAACATTCTCTCTCATTATTCTGGCATTTGGCAAATTTTGGTAATCCCAATTGACAAAACAGGACAGGTTTATTCTGATTTCATTTCACATAGTGAGAAAAACATGCACATGTGTCTTTATAGTGTAAGCTTCACATTTCAACTGTATCACTATCTCTGTCTTAGATTTAATGTTTACATCATTACTACATGACAATAACAATGCTTTATTGGAGTAGTTTGAAGATTCTGAGCTTCTGTTCACTAGCGCTGCCTTGGCTCCGAATCTGACCAGCAATCATGTGTTATGTGATATGTCACTGTAAAATAAAAGTGTTAGCTCATTAAACTGGGCATTTCAGAGACAGGAGCTGTTGGAGACCTCGTATAGATCACGTCAGAGCAACCATGGTACAAGGGCAACAGGTGGAGAGGATCTAGTGTAGGATAGAAATCCCAAAAATAAAAACTTCATATTTAATTATATAGTTAAAAGCTCCAAAACAGAAAAAAAAGGCGATATGTAGTAAGTAAAAGGTACAAATAGTACAGGACAATCAATTAACGCCCATTCTAAATGGATTGTGCATATGGGCTCTATATCGCTGGATATCAGTGGCATGAAATCTTCGAAAATGTTCCTAAACTGTCACCATTGAGGCTCAGAGACTTTCCCAGATATATCTTATTCATCAAGTTTTTAGGACCCCAAGCTTTTTGCAGAAGATTGTACTTCGCCTCGATCTGATGAAGCACACCTGGTACACAAGGTTCTTCGAATGGAGAAAGTTGGGAACCTTTTGGAAGGTTTAGTGGAGCGTGTGTATGGAGTGAGATTGTTCACAGACCCACGTATGTATGTTTCAGGATTCCTTGAGGATGGAAGCAACCCGGATACTCCTAAGTCCTTGGCTACTGGACGCATATCAGTCTCTAAAACCCCTCACATTCTACTGGTTATATGCACAGCCTCCCAGTATAAGTGAATTGAGACACAAGATAAATAATATAATCTGGTTAGAGAGGGGTGTCGATAAACTTAGTTAAGCATATTAATAAAATATGGGGTCTTTAGATGGACACTCGAGGGTTACCACTAAACCTCTTAGAGACAGAATAGCTATAATATGGTCTTCTGCTTGATGCCATCTGCATTAAATTCTCAGGATGGTTGAAAAATATGGTGGAATAGATTTCTCTGGTTTGTTGGGGTTTTTGTAAGGGTGGGAATGGGTTTTATGTATTCATTGTGATAAGTGTTGTATATCTTAAAGTGATTTTTGTCAATTCTGTAAGGATATACTTTACAGTGGAAAGAGTAAAAAGTCTGTTTTTCAATAGAAAATCTGATTGAAAGAAAGAAAAAAAAAAAGCTCAAATAGTGAACCTATGCGTTTTTGGCAAAATGCCACGTTCATGGCCTGCTATAAGAATGGAAAAAATATGTTTAATTACTGGAAGTTCCATGCTTTTTAGAGAAGCTACTAATAAGCAAGCGTGCTCGGCACTGCTTGAATAATCGAGAAATGGGGTGCTCGGGTAGTCTAGGATCTTGGCCGAGTATCACAAGTACTCAGATGTTTTGAAGTGAAACAATGACCACAATGCACAGGCTTCCTTCACTGCATGAGGTGTGCAGGCACCCTGGGCAGAGCCACGAGCAGTCTCTGAATGGCTCTCACTGGGGGTTAAGGCTACATTTTCGGATGCAATGTGTAAAATACACCCCTCTTTCACCCAGTAAATGCTCTATTTATGGCTATGTGAATGGAAAACCGAACTGACCCATCATTGACTTCCATTATACTAGAGTTGAGCACTTTCAGAGTGTTTGACCTGCTTAACTGAAGGGCAAAGCACCCAAGCATTTTAAATGTTCGCCCACCTCTAATAGAAACCAGTTCTAAAGCCTCTAGTGCTAAATGACGTACTAATTAAAAGTAGTATGAAACATACTATAGAATTTAAAACAAGAATAAATTTTATAGCAAAGAAAAAAATATATGCAAACAAAATCTGATTTCTGGGCAGAGAAAAAGTTAAATCTATACTAGGAGGTGACTATAGGCACAACATTTTGACCAGAAAGTCTAACTGGATATTCACTTTAGATCATTAGGTGTATGTGATTCTAAACACCAGACAGGTCTTAAACTTTCAATAGTAATGTATTTTTTGGTTTGCATAAATTTTCTCGTTACCATTACATGTATTATTCTATTGTTTTAAATGCTATAGCATATTTATACAACTGCTTTCAATTAGCACGTCTGCAGCACTAAAAGCTTCAGAATTGGTTCCTGTAAAAAAAATAAAACATTGAATGCCAAGTAATTACATATTTAAACAATTTTTTTTGTATGTTGGAAAAAAAACAAAAAAACAAACATGAATGGCATTCTGCCATAACACGTAGGTCCACTATTTGTACCTCTTACCTGCTACACATCGCCATATTTTTCTATTGGCAGCTTTTTCCCTATATGATTAAATGCAAAGTTTTTATTTTTGGATTTGTATCCTACACTGGATCCCTCCTCATCTTGCTCTCTTGTACCATGGTTGTTCTGCCTTGATCCATAGGAGGTCTTTCACAGTTCCGGTCTCTGAAACGTCCAGTTTGAGGAGATGACACTTATTTTAGCATGACATGTTACATCACATAACACACGATCACTGGTCCGATAAGGATCCAAAGCAGAGCTACTACAGGGACGGGGGGTAGGCATGGAATCCCGTGAGCAAGGCCCACGCGTATTGCCGCAAGAAAAACGGCTTCCTCAGGGTAGGCGTGCCTACCCTGAGGAAGCAGTTTTTCTTGCGGCGATACGCGTGGGCCTTGCTCACGGGATTCCATGCCTACCCCCCCCACCCCCGTCCCTGCCTCCACATTCCTTACCCTCCTCTCCCCTAGAGGGACATATGGTCTGTATACGAGCATAGGTATATTGCCACATCAGGTTATTTGATTATAGTCAGTAATTGCAAACTTTATACTTCTGACTATGTCCTGGTATTATTGGGCCTCCTTTTGCCCTGTGGCTTTATGAGGGTATATGCTTATATTCTCCCTCTGGGTTTTGTTACGGCTGTATACATGCTGTTTACTGTCATCTCAAATTCTGCCACGTGTCATTAATGCTTGTATTTCATGATTTGTAATACACACAATATTGCTTTGGAGCTGGGCGGTGGGCGCATGCCGTGCTATTAGGTGTGTGTTTTGTATTTTAATGGTTTTTAACTTTTTCTACAAATAAAGGTTGTTTTTACCAATTATTGTTGTTGTGCTCCCCATCATGTGCGGTACTCTTCTCTTCTTGTCTCCAAGAAGCAAGTATCAGACTTAACTGCTTAGACAGTAAGTAGAGTTGAGAGAGTACCTAACTATTCGTACTCGCTATACTCATAACAAGTACTGTCTAATACTATTCATTCCAAATAGCATGTGCACTGCAAGTCAATGGGAAAAAACTCGCAAAGGAACGAGTAACCCGAATGCCATACTATTCATGTAAGTAGCGAATAGTGCGAAATTCGGGT
Source organism: Anomaloglossus baeobatrachus (assembly GCF_048569485.1). Classification (NCBI taxonomy): domain Eukaryota; kingdom Metazoa; phylum Chordata; class Amphibia; order Anura; family Aromobatidae; genus Anomaloglossus; species Anomaloglossus baeobatrachus. The sequence goes on along the minus strand of NC_134355.1, from coordinate 434,269,775 downwards.
TGCTCGTTACATGGCAAGTATTCCCCATTTTGCACACGCTATTCAGAATGAATGCACGTTTATTAGACAGTACTCTTTATGAGTAAAGCGAGTACAAATAGTTACTCACTCAACTCTAACAGTAAGTCTTTGCAAACGTGAAAACATACATTTTCACAATGAAAAAAACGATTATAAAGAAAGACTAGATTAAATATTAACTAAAATAATCCTGAATTCTGGGTAAATGCCTTCACATTACTTAATTGCTCAGCACTAGACCGTCTTGACCCCGGTTTTCGTTTTTACAATGAATATATTTTGAAGAGAAAATGAAAAATAGATCGGACACATTGATTTTAGACACTAAAAATAAAGCAGCAAACATTTAGCAGGTCAAGAGATCCATTTATCTGTGAACCTTTATATATGAAAAACACATCCGTTTCTCCTGGACAAGGCATACAATAGTACAGATTGATTACTGTGTAAATGCAGGAAAAGAGGGATTATTTTAAAATACATTTTTGGTTTGAGCAGCTGCTAAGAAAATTGCTTTTACAGAAATAATAGTTTCGTACAAATTGTTTTAACTTTCCCTTTCCATTCTGATCTCTAAATCCCAACCAATATCCTTATTTATAAATCCTGTTGAATTTGCCAAGAATCTGCATCATGTGTAAGAATGACTAAACTTGACAGAAATGCCATTTTTTCCTGGAGTAAGTCAACATTTAAATTGAATATTGTCAGGTCTTTATTACTAAAATTAGCAAGCTAAACGGAAATATTTTTTTTTCGTTAAGTATCGCAACAGGAGAGCAGCATTGTGAAATCTAAAATTTAAGATTCACCTTTGCTGAACTTGCATGAGTATTTTAAGGCTCTCCTATTATGCACGTGACCGATTCAGTCAAGTCTAGTCTTATTTTCAGTAGATTGAAAATGCTGCCAGTACTACTCATTCTCTGGTTAAGCTTCAGTCTTTGGTCTCTAGACTGCATTGCCTAAGAATTACTACAAATCGAACTCTACACAGACCAACATTAGCAGAGGAATGCACAAGGATATATGACCAAAACTAGCCTAAAAATTCTTCAGCAGTAACATTTCTTGACCCTGCTAATCACAAAGATAAAGACCGCTAAGTGATCTAAAGAGTAGCGTTTTATTCTGATTTATTTATTATATATATATATTATATATATATATATTATATATATATATTATATATATATATTATATATATATATTATATATATATATATATATATATATATATATATATTATATATTATATATTATATATATATATATATATATATATATATATATATATATATATATATATAATGCACAAGCTCTCAGGCAGGAGTCTTGAGCAACTGATGAGGGTTGGCAGACCATCAGCACAAAATTAGAGAACCTAAATTTTAACACATACGCACAGCGAAATAGATACAGTAGAAAGCCTATTGCTTTCTACCACATCCAAACTCCGCTCTTAGGCTATGTGCCCACGTTGCATATTTGTATGCAGTTACGTTGCGTATTGCACTGCAGCGTAACTGCATGCGTCCTTCATCCCCAGCACAATCTATGAAGATTGTGCATAATGCATGCGCACGTTGCGTTTTAGAACACAGCGTTTCGGCTGCTGCCAAGACGCTGCGTTCTAAAGAGTAACAAGTCACTTTTGTGCGTCTTGGTTGCAATGTCGGTCTCTCTGTTGGTCTATCCCTCTTCCCCCTCTCTCATACTCACCGATCACTGACCGAACACCGGCGTGGCGCTGCACGGCTATCACTGCGGCGGCTTCTCCAGCTTTTGAAAAGGTCGGCCGCTCATTCAATCTGGTATTCCCTGCTTTCTCCGCCCACCAGCACCTATGATTGGTTGCAGTCAGACGCGCCCCCATGATGAGTGACAGCTGTCTCACTGCAACCAATCACAGGCACAGGTGGGTGGGTCTATGTAGTGCAGTAAAATAAATTTTAAAAAAAAACGGCGTGCAGTCTCCCCCCCCCCCCCATCACAATTTTGATATCAGCCAAGATAAAAGGCACACCGCTGAAGGCTGGTATTTTCAAGATGGGAAGCCCCACATTATGGGGAGCCCCCCAGCCTAAAAATATCAGCAAGCAGCCGCCCGGAATTGCCAAATCGATTAGATGCGACAGTCCCGGGACTCTACCCGGCTCATCCAGAATTGCCCTGGTGCCCTGGGTAATAAGGAGTTAATGGCATCTATGTCTATGAGACACCCCCAATGAATAACCTGTAAGTGAAAGTAAATAAACACATACACCCAAAAAAATCCTTTATTTGAAAGACAAAAAAACACCCTCTTTCACCACTTTATTAAAATCCCCAAAAACCCCTCCAGGTCCAGCGTAATCCTCACGAGGTCCCACGACGCATCCAGCTCTGCAACACGAAGCCGACAGGAGCAGCCGTAGAACACTGCCGCTCCTGTCAGCTCCACGCAGCAACTGAAGTGAGTCGCACCGTCAGCGGAGACGTCACTCAGGTTACCCGCGGCCACAAATCTCGGGTGGAGGACTCCAGCTGGCCGTGGGTAACCTGAGTGACGGCATCAGTGATCACGCGGCTCACTTCAGTCACTCAGGAGATTTGCGGTCTCCGGTGAGTCCTTCACCTGTGATCGCAAATCAAGCCGCGGCACATGCACAGAGCCGTGCGATCACAATGAAGTCGGGTGAAGTTCACCCGAGTGCATTCTGATCGCGCAGCTCAGTCTCGCAGCCAGCCATGCTCTTTTTGACAGTGTGGTCCCACTTGGCTCTGCTGCAAGTCTATGGGGATGCAGCAGAGCAGAGTGGGACCGCAGTCAAAAATGTGCGTTCTGGAAGCATCCGGAACGCATGAATTCAGCAGGAATTCTGCAGTTACAATGCGTCTCAGAACGCAGCTTTTCGGCTGCGTTCCGAGTCGCACATGCAGTGACTTACACGCTGCGTAGTAGAACGCAACGTGGGCACATAGCCTTAGAGTTGTGCACTCCTATTTCCCAAGATGTATGCTTCTAACAGGTCTTGACCGCTCGGTTGGGCACTCAGGACCCAGACTCCCGCTACAAATTAATATAAAACCTCCCAAAAATGTAGTTACTGTAACAAAAATGAAGACATTTTGACTAACCTCAAATCTCTCCTCTTTTCCATCTCCTCTTTAGGAATAGTCCATGGCAGATTCTGAGGTAAACACTTCACCACATGATTGGAGAATTCTGAGAAATCTACTCCATATTCTGTTAATATTCCTTCTGACTCCGGTTCAATCTCACCAGCCTGCCCGAGGCTCTTCATCAGCTTCCTGAAGACAAATAGGAGGTAGGGGAAGAAATAAATATCTGATAGCAGTTGCCTTTTCTAGCATTCATGTTACAGTTTGTGTACTAAAATGTAGGTAGACAGATCAAATAAGGTGTTCTATTTTCAATGGGTCATTATAACGTATATGCATGAATAGCATATGCTCAGTACCATTGGCAAAATCAGTTCCTGTCTGGTAAGTTCTCATTTTTGGAAAAGCTAGCTTTTTCAACACTGTGATCTGAACCTGAACTACTGTAAGATAAACAGGTGAGTCTCTTCCACAAATTGTGGGTGGGTGATTGAGCTGCCTTTACATTGCATACATTACTCTGGACCAGAACAGTGCATGCTGCTATTTTTGTACCTACTGTCAGCAAACCTCAAACAGAGGGAGGCCACTTATCAATTAATAGTGAATGTAGCAATAAGAGGCTAAAATTTAACTTTGCTCCTGGGTTGGTGGGAGGAGACGCGGATTTTTGTGGAAGGAATGGAAGATTCTACATCTAAATTTGAGATATGGGCCCGCTACATAGATGACATACTGATTGTATGGACAGGGTCGAGGATGGAACTGTCTAACTATGTAGCGGGCCTTAATCAAAACGATATTGGGCTGACCTTTACACACGTCATTGGGGAAGACAATCTCCCCTTCCTGGACATTCTTATCCAGGAAAGTGGGAATGGTGAGATCTCCACCTCAACCTACCGTAAACCCACAGCCACCAACTCTCTCCTCATGTGGGAGAGCTGTCATCCCTTCCACATGAGGGGGATCCCCAAAGGACAGTTCCTCCGTTTACGGAGGAACTGTTCGGATAAAAGGATCTTTGAAAGCCAATCAAGGGAGCTCCGTGACCGTTTTAAAGAGAGGGGCTACCCTGGGGAGATACTCAAAAGAGCCTATAATGAAGCGAAAAACACCCCTAGAATGGAATTGTTGATGGACCGGGAGAGGCCATTGGAGCAGAATGTTTTCTCTCGCTTCATCACAACTTTCAACAATGGAGCCACTGAAGTCCGTAAAATACTGGAGAACCACTGGCCTATTCTTTTAATGGATAGGGATGTGGGCCCCTCCTTGCCTGAACGACCATTGATCACCTATAAAAAAGGGAGATCCCTTGGTGACAGGCTGGTGCACAGCCACTTTGAACGACACCAGGAGACCAATTGGCTGTCCAGGGAGGTGAAGGGCTGCTTTAGATGCTCTAAATGCATAGCATGCCCCTACCTGGAAGTTGGGAAAACGTTCAGAAGTATGGTGCTGGACAGGAATTTTGAAATACGTCATTTCATAAATTGTCGCACTCAAGGAGTGATTTACAAAGCTACCTGTAACTGTGGCTTGGAGTATGTGGGGAAAACGATCCGTGAATTTAGGCGAAGAATTGGAGACCACCTTGGCGACATCGAACACAAGAGGGACAAACCACTAGCCAGACACATTTGGGCTAAACATGGTGGCAATCCTACTGCCATCCGTTTTGTGGGTATTGATGTCGTCCCCAGACCAAAACGGGGTGGCGACTGGGACAGGTGTGTTCTCCAACAGGAAACGAAATGGATATTTAGATTAGGCACCTCGTCCCCGGGGGGCCTAAATGAACAGCTTCAATTTGCCAGCTTTATCTAGACATTAGGAGAATCACTAGCCAATGATAACCTTGATTAATTTCTTTGAAGTAGATGTAACCTGTATAGTCCTGGAGGGACAGTAAATACAGTGAATAATCCCTCCATATATGTGGAATCCTGGATTTATACACACTTGTAATATCTGGGTAACATGACTATAACTATGTGTGATGAAAGCTGATTACACTGAATAAGATTATTAAGATGACTCATACTAGGATGTGTGGTGATTTTCAGATAGGTGCACTTAGCAATGTGATCCTGCCCCATGATCCCCTCTTCATGTGCTAGTGAGGTACCCCCCATCTATCGGGCTCTGTGTTTTTATTGGGGCATGAGTGCTGCGATTTGCATGGTGCCCCTGTCCTGAGGATGATGTGTTTTGCGCCTCTTTTTGCTTTGAATGTGATGCCGTTGCTCGATCCGGTGCACGGGATGTGTAGTGGACCGGGGCTTGCTTCCTTACATGCATCCTGAGCGCTGGGAGTGTAGGGCGTGTCATCATGATCCGTGATCTCATTGAATGGGCGGTGGGTGGTTTGACGTCTGCATGACGCTTTTGCCACTCCCACCGCCTTTTGATCGCGTTACCTCACTTCCGGTAGGCGGATTGAACGCCGCCCTGGGCCTGTGGCTTGGAGCGTGCATATTAGTGTGTAGCAATGGTCCCGCCCTTGTTATGACGCACTTCCGGTTTATCGCTGCGAGACCGGAAGTGCATTGCTGGGATCTTAACGTGGACGCTGTTTGCGTTCCACATGTACACGAGGTTGATACAGGAGGTGGCGTCATCATGGGACATTAATATGCATCATATTGGATATACATCCACCTGCGTAACTGAATCACCACTGGTGAGTCTCTTAATTGACCTATAATCCTTATTGGACCGTTACCATTTATATACCCTTTGTCACTGTGGCTCTGGTTCCTTCATGTTATTCTGGGAGCGAGGGCTTAGGACCTCTGGCCTCTATCTAAACACCGGAGTCCCCTGATGAGTCTTATATGACGAAACGCGTCGGGACGTGGATAGGATCGGTGTAGGGGTATATAGAGAGGGCCAGCTGTGGTCTGTCCTTGTCAGGACAGAAGTTTGGGCAACAGGTTTAATCTATCTCCTAGGTTTATGTAGGGTCAGTGACAATCTGACGACACAAAGAGGACCTACACGGAGGAGATCCTGTTTTGCCCTAGACCACTGAACATGGGTGAGATTGTTCTCATTTATTTGTATATTGAGCAATAGTAATTGTACTGGTCTCTCCATTGAGGACCAATATTTAGCTCTTGATTTAGGTATATTGAGTTTTTTTTATTATTTTTTCTTCCCTAGTAAGTGGACCACTGTCCTACGGGTGGATATAATCTACTCAATTCATGATTTATGTATTTTGTGTTTTTTTGTTATGTTTGTTATACATCATTGACTCCTTGTGCTAGGACAAGTTATTATCTCATATTCTAGAGCACTGGAGTTTCATGGTTACATGTATCCCTCTTGGGCTTTTAATATTTTAGAATTAAAAGTTAAATTTTAGCCTATTTTTGTACCTAGAAGACTATCTTAAAAAGGACTGTACCTCAAAAAAGTAATTTTCGACCACATATGAGGTATTGGCGTACTTAGGAGAAATTGTGTAAAATTGTACAGTTTTCTCCCATTGGTTTTGAAAATTAAATACTTGAGGCCAAAGCAACAATTTATTGAAATAATAAATTTTGAAATTACTCAGCCCAAGCTTATAAAATTTTGTGAATCGCCTGGTTAAAAATGCTCACAAAACCTCTAGATTAATTCCTCAAGAGGTGTAGTTTCTAAAATGGGGTTACTTTTGGGGGTTCTGCTGTTTTGGCATGTCAGGGGCTCTTCATATGTGACATGGCATCTGACATTTATTCCCGCCAAAACGGTACTTGAAAATTCAAATAGCACTCCTTCCCATCTGAACCCTGCCGTGCACCCAAAAAGTAGTTTTCTACCACATATGAGGCATCAGCATACTCAGGAGAAATTGCACAACAAATTATACAGTCCATTTTCTCCTGTTACCATTATGAAAATGCATAAGTTGGGGCTAAAGCAAGATTTTTATGGGGAAAAAAAGTACAATTTTCACTTTTTTCCATCCACATCTCTAATTTATCTGAACCACCTAAAAGGTTTAACTTAGAGTGTGGTTTTTAACACTTTGAGGAGTACAGTTTTTAAATGATAGGGGCCTCTATAAAATAATAAAATAGGTTTTTTATATTTTGTTTGAAAAATGAGAAATTGCTGATAATTTTTTAACCCTAAACTTCCTAATTAAATAAAAAAAAAAAAAAGAAATATGTATGAAAAATGCTGCTCATGTACGTAGACATGGGAGAAATGGTATTAACTATTTTGAGAGACATAACTGATTTAAAGGCATAAAAATTACAAGTTTGAAATTTGCTAGATTTTTTCCAAATTTGTGATATTTAAAAAAAAAAAAAAAAACAGTCTTCAACCTGAGCTTACATTAACAGGAAATACAATGTGTAAGGCCTAAGACACACGGCATGAAAATGGGAGCGAGTGGAATGGGATAAAACATTGCATTCTACTCGGACCAATATTAGCCTGAGTCAGCACCCATGAGCGATTATTTTCTCAGCCCTAATTGGACTGAGAAAACAAATCGCAGCATGCTGCGAGTGTAATGCGATCCTTGTTTCTCTCGCACCCATTCAAGTCTATGGGGCGAGAGAAAAATAGCACTGCACTTGCAGTACACCGGTGTACCGCGAGTGCAGGGCGAGAATGGCAATAGTTGGCTACGGAGGAGAGGAGATAAATCCCTCCCTCCCCTCCGCAGCGCCGGCCAACCTCTCCTCAGAGCCGGCCCGCCCCTTGTAGCTGTAAGATTGCATGATTGGACCTCAGTTGCAATGACACTCGCATGACACTCTGCTCCCGTTGTGCTGCCAGCGTAAGTCGAGTCATGTGAGGATCGCAGTAGTCCCAGTGTGGCCCTGGCCTTACAAAAAAAATCTACCCGAGATCAGTCAAAGTGTTTGAGTTATTACCTCAAAAGGGATACTGGTCAGAATTGTAAAATTTGGCCTCGTCAGGAAGAAAAAAAGGCTTTGTTGGTAAGGGGCTAAACCCAAGTTAAAATTTGAAAATGTAATAATTTGTCACTACACAATAAAATGGAGTTGCATAACGCTTGTTGGGCATCTCAGATATGTTTGGAAAGCGACTGATGTCAAGTGTCAAAATGTAAGATTGATATTTATCAAGTGTTACATTTAGACATTTGACATCAATTGCTTTCCACGCATCTATTCAAATTATACCAGTTGAAGATGTAACCACTTTTTACCCTCTTTCATCACTGGAGCATAACTGGAAAGCACTATATTCCTGAAATGAGTTAGATAAACATAAATGTGTTATTGTAAGAGAGATCACATTGAGTGCACGAGTATATAAAGCTAGAGAAGGCTGATGGGACTAGTTGAGACTTATTCATCTCTCAGGTCTTTGAAAAAATGAGATGAGATTTGACAATGAGACCAGGGAAACCTGGACAGCATGTCAGCAGTTTACATAAAGTTTGCCATGGGATTGCAGGATGAAACTGAACGGTGATTTCATCCCTTCTTAACTTGCATGGAATAAAACATAACATTCCTGCCCAAACAAAAGCTTGTCAAGAAAATTACAGGCGTGAGAGAAGGATCTGTATGTCATGATCTAGTTTTCTATGGCCTCACCCAGGTCTATCAAACTGAACATTTTCCTGAGGACACAACTCTACATATATTCCACAAATACCATCCAGCTTGATAGGAATAATTTGTTTAACCACTTTATACTACAAAGTATCATCAGGCTAGACCTAAAAAAGAAATTAGGAAATACCTCAATAGGTTTTTTTTTTTAGATTAGCCCACCCCATCAAAATTTTATCTTTACTATCACTTAACTGCCATATGCTTTATGGATCTTGAAGTGGGGTTAAAATTTGGAAAAGGAAGCTTCATTTCCTTGACAGTGGAAGGCTCTTCATAGAAGCAACAGTTTTGAATATTTATCTAACTGAATATTTGTGGGGTCTTTTAGAACAAACATAAAAAGCCTTATTTTTTGTTTTACATTTTAATGTTTGCAGATTTAAATTTGGCCAATTCTAAAGGTCTCAAGTACATTTCTTAAAGAATACTTTATAAATTTATAATAATATATTATATATATATATATATATATATATTATATATATTATCTCTATCTATATCTATATCTATCTATATCTATATATATGTAAAAAACGAGAAAGCCAACCTCAACCCCCCACCCTTAAGTACAAAATATCCCATCCCTTTTTAAAAATGCCTATACTTACTTGTTCCCCTCATTAATGCTCATAACATAACTCGGGCACACAGAAAAAGTTAAGAGTCTCAGACTCTTAACTTTTTCTGTGTGCCAGAGTTATCTTTGACTCTACTACGTTTTTTTTCTCTGAGGCACCTAATAATTGAGTGAGCCAGACTTTACTCTGTATTGATAATGCTCATAACATGGCTTGAACCATTTTTCAGTCAGGTTGTAAACCCATTGCTCTTCCATTGGGGTTACCAAATTCTCTTACCCATTTTTTCTTATTTGCTACTGATCTACCATCTTCTCTGCGATCCATAAATCAGACATGCCTGATGGACATCTCCCCTAACGATTAGTCGGTGCCCTCTTCATTCACAGATAGTCAGTCGTATCAATTGATGATCTGAGATTAGTTTAATGTGTAAGGGGGTGGGTCAAAGCCCTCTAGCCAGTCTAAAGGCATTTTCCACTACTTTCATGACCTTGCCGGATAGCATAAGTCTTCAAAACACTTCCTTTCTGTACTTGCATTGGATGTATAGCTTCTATGAGCACATTTTAGCTGGGATCACATTGTACTGGATTGTTATGCAGTTGATTCTATCTCCTCTGATACTTTTTTTCCAGCACAGAAATCAGACAAAATAAAAGTAAGCTGTCACTGGGCTACTGATGGTGGGTTTGGAGTGAATCAGAATTAAGACCCCGTCACACTAAGCAACATCGCTAGCAACATCGCTGCTAACGAACAACTTTTGTGACGTTGCTAGCGATGTTGCTGTGTGTGACATCCAGCAACAACCTGGCCCCTGCTGTGAGGTCGTTGGTTGTTGCTGAATGTCCTGGGCCATTTTTTAGTTGTTGCTGTCCTGCTGTGAAGCACAGATCGCTGTGTGTGACAGCGAGACAGTAACAACTAAATGTGCAGGCAGCAGGAGCCGGCTTCTGCGGAGGCTGGTAACCAATGTAAACATCGGGTAACCAAGAAGCCCTGTCCTTGGTTACCCGATATTTACCTTTGATACCAGCCTCCGCAGCTCTCACTGTCAGTGCCGGCTCCTGCTCTGTGCACATTTAGCTGCAGGACACATCGGGTTAATTAACCCGATGTGTGCTGTAACTAGGAGAGCAAGGAGCCAGCACTAAGCATTGTGCGCTGCTCCCTGCTCTGTGCACATTTAGCTGCAGCATACATCGGGTAATTAACCTGATGTGTGCTGTAAGTAGGAGAGCAGGGAGCCAGCACTAAGCATTGTGCGCTGCTCCCTGCTCTGTGCACATGTAGCTGCAGCACACATCGGGTAATTAACCCGATGTGTGCTGTAACTAGGAGAGCAGGGAGCCAGCGCTCAGTGTGCGCTGCTCCCTGCTCTCTGCACGTGTAGCTCCGTGCAGTGGTAACCAAGGTAAATATCGGGTTGGTTACCCAATATTTACCTTAGTTACCAAGCGCAGCATCTTCCACGTGGCGCTGGGGGCTGGTCACTGGTTGCTGGTGAGCTCACCAGCAACTCGTGTAGCGACGCTCCAGCGATCCCTGCCAGGTCAGGTTGCTGGTGGGATCGCTGGAGCGTCGCTTAGTGTGACATCTCACCAGCAACCTCCTAGCAACTTACCAGCGATCCCTATCGTTGTTGGGATCGCTGGTAAGTTGCTTAGTGTGACTGGACCTTTAGTCTGCCTCACAAACTGAGCTGACAGTTTCATTCAGCAGTAACAGCAGGGGCAGACACCTTTACTTTTGAAATGCAGATAACAGCATTTCACTAGCAAATGGTTTAAGTAATCCAATCACTGATGTGGACAGCTGAAAAGCGCCGAAATTTGAATACCAAACACAGTGACAGGACTATACTGGCCTAAATTTCAGAGCTGCTACTGGCAGACACCAAGTGATGCTAGTTGTATGACAAAATGGTTTCCATTATTCTAATAAGAGTATTTACTCATTCAGTGGCACATAATAGCACGACTGATGAAGAAAACATGAAATGCGTTAGGGTAGCAGATAACTTCTTTAAGAGTAACTTTATAACCTACAGATTATCCACTTCCACTTGGCCAGGTGTTACCTGAATACCCAGTGCAGATTTCAATTGAATTTTATTAAAAATGTCGCTTTATGTTCTCAATCTCAAAACAAAATTTAAAAAAACAACCCCACAAACAAGTTTTATTCTTGATACACTGTACCGTGTGATCTATGGTTGTAATTTCTTATCTAACATTTTTAAAATCCTTGATTTTAATTTAATATGCATGGGGGACTCTAGCTAACAAATAAGTCTTTAAAGGGCCGGCTAGGTTTATAAATTACATTGACATCCCACTAATCACTCCACCTAGAGTGGCACGTCACCTCTCCTGAACAGTTAGTCTGGTTCTCCACACAGACTGCAAGGGTCGGCTTCCGTCTCCCCGCCTTCAGACAAATCATTCAACAGGAAGTGAGCGTTGTGGCTGTCGCTCACTTCCTGTTGAGTGCACCTGTGTCCAAAGGTGAAAAGACACAAACCGGCACTGATTGAACGGGGGGCTCGCATGACGCCATAAAGTCACATAAGCCCTGGCACCACGGGCCTGGACACCACGCAGGAAAGTACAGGCTTTTTATTTTACCTGGTGGAATCAAAAAGGGTTGCCCTTGTAGTGGACAACCCCTTTAACGATTGTCCGAAGCAGGCATTAAACACAATATGTAGTAATGCAAGGATTTCTATTATGTGATTTTGGTCAACACAAACTATATATACTTCACTTCATGCTAATGGCAATAGGAAAGGTCATCAGAAACTTAATGGATGCCTTAAAGCTGGGTCTACATGGTGACTATCAGTAGCTAGGAGGGGAAAAAAAAAAAAAAAAGTACAAAGTACAAACACAGTCAAAATGAAGTGAAAAAATTAGAAAGTTTATTTATTAGTAAAAAAATCCAAGTAAAAACAAGGAGGAATGTTTATCCATAATATAGAAAAGTGGATAGTAGGAATGGCCTATACCTGTCACAATTAGTACAGTCCCGTAAAAAATATATGTAAAGTGGACAATGCACCAAATAAAAAAATGATCAAACCATCAAAAGAAGTGAGTGCCAAATTGTATGAGGTCTAACAAAAGGTCAACATAAGCAGCATAGTGCATATATTGTAGACGTAAGCACAAAGTATATTGAGAGGTCAAATTTGTCATATAGTGCATATAGTTGTAAGCACATGAGCCCAAAATATACTAAGCAATAACAGTGCGATAATGTGCATAAGCCGCCCAAATGAGGACAGAAAATACTCACTACGATCGATGGTGATTGAGATAAGCAAGGCCACAGGAAGAAGAACCAATAAAAGAACCTAACGTACGTTTTGCATGTTAAACATGTACAGCTGTATCAGCTGTCAGGCTTTATCTTGGCTGGGTATCAAAATTGAAGGGGGGGGGGGGGGCGTCGGCATGCTGGTTTGTTTTTTTTCTAAAAAAAAAAAAAGCCACATGCGGTTCCTCTTCGGGCTGGGGCTGCAGTCTGTGGCCGTGGGCTTTATCTGTCGAGGTATCATAATATGGGGGACCCTACGTCAATTTTATTTTTAGTGTACGGGTAGAGTCACACTGACGTATGACTCGCTTGAGTGCAGTGAGAAAATCTTGCATTGCACTCGATCTCATGTAAGACAATGGTGCAAGCTCACATCTGCAAGTTTTGTCTCAGAACTAATCAGACTGAGGGAAAAAAAAATAAATTGTAGCATGCTGCGATTGTGGCCGGTGTGAATACTCATGAGAGTCACTGGCCTGTCTGCAAGTCTCCTATCACTCACACCCATACAATTCTATGGGTCTATGGGTGCGAGAGAAACATCAGACTGCACTCGGATGTTATCCAAGTGCAGTGCCATTAACCCTGCCTCTCCTCCAGAGCGGTCATCAGATCGCAGGATCTGGTCACTGTCACAGTCATATGACACTTAGACCACGTTTGCAGCAGAACCTGAGCTAAAGGTCATTAGCATATCACATCCAATGCTCACATCCCTTGCCATTCGTCAATGTGAACCCGACCTATGATATAGACGAGCATAGTGCCTGTGATTGGAAGCAGTCAGCTGACACTGACACGCAGTGTGGGGGCGCGGCTGACTGCAAGCAATCACAGGCACCGGTGGGAGAGGAAAGCAGTGCATATTTAATGAAGGCTGCTCTGGAAGTGAATGCACGACCTGGAAGCAGCTTGCCATCATGACAGAGCATCGGTGAGTACACCAAGCGCTACTATCTCCCTATCCATTTCACCAACATTTTTAATCTCCAGTTTCTGATCCCCATAGACTTATAACTTGAACAAAGGACCGGCACTACAAATCTGGAATATTTTAGAATGCATTTCCCATAACTATACAGGGGTAAATAATTACGCGTTTCGGCTAATAGCCTTTTTCACATAGACTTATATGGATACCGTATTCCGGATCGGAACCGTGTTAAACAGAAGAAAAAACAACAACAACAACAACAACAAGGACCCACGCAGTCCCGGTTTTCTGCGAGTCCGTCCATCTCTAGTCATAATGCAAACCTATCCATTTACACCATGCTGTGAAGAAGCAGTGGCATACACTAATCTTTGGTTGCACGACCGGTAGCATGGCCAAAGTCAACGTGTATTCCCAGCCTACCGAAGAACTGCCATTACAATATGTAACATGCAATAGCCTGTCCTAATAATGACAAGGAATTTTAGCAGAACCTAAATTTTAAAATTAACTAACAATCTTTCAATGCTTTAATTTACATCTTTTGTTCTGGTACAATAACGTATTACCAAGCTTCTATCTTTACTAAAAAAGCATTCAAGTAACATAGCAACAAAAGTGCACTCTGTACCCAGTTCAAGTAAATCAGAGGCTGAATTACTTGGAGAAAGGTCAATTGTGTTGCTGTAAAAGACTCACAGTAGTCAGCATTTTGTTTGTAAAGGTAGCTAGATGAATTATTACAAAACAAGAGCGAATCCACAGATGGTAGTAAAAGTAAAATTCTACATTATAAACTAGGAAGTCAAAAAGGCTTTTCATACAGAGGAATGCAATGGTCTAATAGAATAGTGACTATAAAAGTTGAGAAATGTACAAATGCTTAAGAGGAAAAATAATATTACCAAAATATATGACATACATTATCACATTTCAGCCTAGAACAGTGTTCGATAAAACAAAATATAGCCATATTAAAATGCTTTCTTAAAGAGAACCTGTCACCAGTTTTGGGGCCTGTAAGCTGCGGCCACCACTTATACAGCATTCCAACATACTGCATATAAGAGCCTAGGTCGCTGTGTAGAACGTAAAAATCACTTTATAATACTTACCTAAACGGTCGCTTCGTTGGAGTTGGGTCAGATGGGCGTCTTCGTTCTCCGGTGCCTCCTCTTTTGGCCATCTGTGTCGTCCTTTGGAAGCCGGGGTGCATGAGGCGTCCTACGTCATCCACACTCGCCGGCATTGAGGTCCTGCGCAGGCGAACTTTGATTTGTCCTGAGTAGGGCAGATCAAAATATTTTAGTGCGCCTGCACGGGACCCGCGAGTGTGTATGACGTAGGACGTGTCATGCACACAGGCTTCAAAAGGAGGACGAAGATGGGTGAAAGAAGAGGCGCTGGCACCAGACAACGGAAACGCCCATAGGGCCTAACTCCAATGCAGTGACCTTTTTAGGTATTATAAAGTGCTTCTTATGTTCTACACAGCGGCCTGGGCTCTTATATATAGCATGTTAGAATTCTGTATATAAGAGCCCGGTGGTGGTGGTGGCCACAGCTTATAGGCCCCAAATCTGCTGACAGGTTCCCTTTAAAGACAAGTGTAGATTATTTTATTACTAGAGTGGTATTTAACTAGTGTTTATTTGTATTTTAAGCATAGTTTTTCCATCACAATGTTGATTCCTGATACGTGCCTCAAACTTCTAGTGAACCAGCCAGTAGAGAAGCCATGAATCCCTCTTGTGATTTCAGCAAATCGTGATTCTTGCTCAGTTTCAGTGTTGTTTTCTGAGGTTTATTAGCCGCACCCAAGGTGCTTCCTCTGTGTAACCTTTAACCCAGCAATTACATGCATGTCGGATCCACTTACTTTTCCTAATCATCATCATAATTATTATTCTTTCCTCTCTTCTCAAATTCTCACAGTGCAGCTGTGACAAGCATGTCGGGCTTTCTTTAGGATCATAAGACCTTTTTCTTTCCAAATGGCTGATTACTCAGTGTTCCTCCTATTTTCTTACAACAAGGAGCCCCTGAACTGGTCTTTGTACATGGAAAACGCTGTGACTGGACCTGCATAGATGCTACGTGCAAAATGCATATGAGCAGATACTGACTATACAAAGAGAACTATAAAGTGGCAGCTGAACAGGGCACTATTCTGTGGAAGCCAATAAAGAAGTTGTGCCAAAATTAAGTATAATCGCAGAATGGAAGTTAAATTATGCTGTGTGATAGGCCGGGGCCACACGGGGGACTAATGCGATCCTCGCATGACACTTGGCTCACACTGGCAGCACAGCGGGCGTTGAGTGTCATGCGAGTGTCACTGTGACTGAGGTCCGCTCATGCGATCGGACCTCAGCTGCAGGGGGCGGGCCGACGCTGAGGAGGGCCGGCACGGAGAAGGGGAGGGCTTTATCTCCCTCTCTCCTCCGTAGCCGGCGATTGCCATTCTCACCCTGCACTTGCGGTACACTGGTGTACTGCGAGTGCAGTGCGATTTCTTTCTAGCCCCATAGACTTGAATGGGTGCAAGAGAAACCAGGAATGCATTACAGTCGCAGCATGCTGCGATTGTTTTCTCGGTCCGATTAGGGCTGAGAAAATAATCGATCATGGGTGCTGACACATAGGCTAATATTGGTCTGAGTGGAATGCAATGTTTAATCGCATTCCACTTGCTCAGATTTTCATGCCGTGTGTCTTAGGCCATAGGAGCAGTAACGTGCCATCTTTGTCATTTTACTATAGGAGTGTAGAAGTTAAAATACATATGTTCAATTATGGAGGTCTTAAAGTTCCCTATTTTAACAGAACTCCTGCACACTTCAGTGTTTAATGCCTATCCTGTGCATAAATGATAATACAGCACCTTACTGCTCCCTACTCTATTCCAGCTGAACACAGCAGTGGCTATAGCGATTTCAGATAGTGCTGACCACAGCTCCAGATGCGGAGGACCACAGTAAGGGCACACAGATGAAGGTCTGTTATGACCGAAATGTCGGTGCTGATCCTTCAGTTTTTTCAATAAATCAACCGCTGTCACCATATCTGAGTGCTAAGTTTTACGCTCATCTACTGTATGACAGGTTAGGAACCTATTTGTGCACCATCTCCAAAAGTGCTATGATTATCTACTCTCCTGTGCTCGGATGAGCGCAACGCCAGTAACGAATATTTTGGAAAGTCAATGATTGGCCGGTCCGGGTCTCCGCCACATACAGCCCACCATAAGCAGAGCATTTCTGGCAGAAGGGAGGATAGTTTTTATTGTGTGGTTTTGTTTATATGGGGTCACACCACGTAGTTTTATCCCCCAGGAGAGCCATCTAGAGACTGCTCGTGGCGCTCCCTGGGGAGCCTACACACATCATGCAGTAAATCAGGCCTGTGCATTGTGGTCATTGTTTCACAGATGAAAGAGCACCCGAGATATTCTGCAGAGTTCCGAGAGTACCCGAGCACCTGGATCGAGTAGCTAGCAGTGCCAAGCACGTTCACCCATCACCAAGTGTAACATATGAAAGCAAGGAACGAGGACTTGTTCTTTTAAAAAAAACAAAAAACTAACTTTCAGTATGGTAACTGAAAAATAAATTGAGAATGTTTTAGAGATTTATTAATACAGCATTGGTGTAGTATGTGGGATAGGATTTAAAACAAAACCTCCCATTTCTAAAATGGTATCTGATCTGCAGGCACTGTGTTACAGACCAGGAAGAGCTGGTCAGATTAATATACTGTATTTTTCGCTTTATAAGACGCACTTTTCCTCCCAAAAATTTGGGAGGAAAATGGGGGGTGCGTCTTATATAGCGGTACCTGGGATCCTGTCTGAGGCGATCGGGCGGCCGGGTGCCTGTGGCTGCATGCAAGCGGCCGGGTACCTGTGCTTGCGTGCGGTGGCAGCCGGGTACCCGTGGCTGTGTACGGGCGGCAGCCGGGTGCTGTGTGGGGTCGGCAGCCGGGTACCTGTGCTTGCGTGCAGTGGCAGCCAGGTACCCATGGCTGTGTGGGGGCGGTAGCCGGGTGTGGGCGGCAGCCGGGCGCTGTGTGCGGGCGGCAGCCGGGTGCCCAAGCGGGCAGCAGCCGGGTGCCCGTGCGGGCGGCAGCCGGCTGCCGCCCTCACACAGGCACCCGGCTGCTGCCCTCACACAGGCACCCAGGTGCCGCCCGCATTCAGCACCCGGCTGCCGCCCGCACACAGCACCCGGCTGCCGCCCGCACACAGCCACGGGTACCCGGCTGCCACCGCACGCAAGCACAAGTACCCGGCCGCTTGCATGCAGGGTGGGCAGGCAGCCTGCTGGCTGCCACTCTGTGCGTGCGGGGCGGCAAGTTACCAGTGGTCCACGGTCCCACTTTCAAATGATGGCGCCGATGGAGCTCTTGGATAAGAGCTCCATCTGCGCATGCGCTGCTCCGGGAGTCAGCGCGTGCGCAGATTGAGCCCTTGGATGAGAGCTCCATCTGCGCATGCGTCGCTCCGGGCGCCATTACTTTAAACGGGACCGCGGACACACTGGGAAAACACCGCATCAGTCTGCTCCACCACTGAGCAGTCGCCGCCGCTGCCACCACTGAGCAGTCCCCGCCGCTGCCACCACTGAGCAGTCGCCGCCGCTGCCACCACTGAACCGGGACCGTGGACACTCACTGCACCGGCCTGCTGCACGGCTCACCCGCCGCCGCTGCTGCTGCCGCCACCACGGACCCCACGGCTCCTGCCACCACGAACGCCACTGCGCCTGCAACCACGGACGCCACGGCACCTGCAACCACGGACCCCGCTGCCACTGACCCGCCGCGCCTGCCAGCACAACCTGTGCCTCCTACGACCCCGCTTCACCACCACTGCTGCCCCCCTCCGGTAAGAGAACACCGGAGTATAAGATGGACCCCATTTTCCTTTTTGTTACCTTTTTTTATGTCTAAATTTGGGGTGCGTCTTATAATCCGGTACGGTACATCCTAATCATTGGAATCCCTGGTGTTCATTGTGGAGTTCAGTGGGCAGATGTAAGTGATTGACAGCCTTGCTTTATGACTGCAGAGATGGAGGTCAGTCACTGAATAAGATCACCTACTGGACTCATTTATACAGAGATTTCAATGCATACAATGCACGAGTCCAGTGAGTTATCCTATTCAGGGACTGACCTCCATCTCCGACAATCTTAGTAGGAGCACCCACTGGACTCCTACATAAGATCTAGGGATTTCAGTGAATAAAATGCAAGATATACTGAATTTGTTCCAACAATCCTATATAGCATTCTGCTGGGCTTATTTGTGACATGCAGTCCACAGATCAGACTGCACATATAACAGCATGTTCCCTTTAAAAATACACATCTGAAGTAATGTTTTACACTTTAACAGCGAACGTGATGAGTGAAATTTTTGGTTATCAGCAGTTCTTACCTAATGATCCTACAAAACAACCTCCGGATATACCAGAAATAGAATATACATATCCAACATGCATACATGAATGCATTCATCAGTCATAAAAACAATTAGCACCCTTACCCTTCAGCAAAATTGCTGTCTGCTCTCCAATCAACGATGCGGCAGATGAAAAGAGTGCTTGCAAAATCTTGTGGCCGCACTAAGAAGTCTGCAGGGCAGTCAGCATGTGGGACATATATTCTTGGAACCCTATGGTCAACGGGTGAAAATAAGGCATATCTTTTGGCAAGTTCCCCACTCTTGTCTGTCATTGGTTTAATGAAGCCTGTGGCAGCTCTTGAATGCTTTTTCTCCAATATGAAAACAACCTATTTAAAAGAAAAAAAATTATATAAAAATGTCCACATAAAGCTATTTAGTGGAAATAAAGATGTAAGGACACGAGATGCTTATATAGAAAATGAAATAGTATTGAAACAGGAACACACTGGACAACATGGCAAGAGGCTTAAACTTCCAAAACAACAGCGTAACAATCTGACTCGTACAGTCATAATATTTGTTTTCTGCAAGCCGACAATAGAGATGTAAAAACAAAAAAAAAAGTGCACTGCACACAAATTTAACAGGTACTGTACCCTAGAATGGGAGATGCTGGGTGCCACATGCTGCTTAAAGGGTTCCAATCACCAGGATTTTACAATATGAACTTGAAGGCAGTACCATACAGGCAGTAAGATGCTGAATCCAGGCATATCTGTTGTAGAAAGATTCGATTATTGGTTACAGAAATATCTTTAATCAAAGTTGCAGAAATGCACTGCACTTTGACGGGTGCAACAGTGGCGGGCCTTTGTGGGTCTGGTGTTAGCTATAAAGTCCTCCTCCAGGGTCCTATGATGTGCCCTCTTTTCTTTGAGTATCGCTCAACGCCACCATTGCTGTTGGTGACGGCGACTGCTTATTGACACAGTATTCAGTTTGCATTAAAATGGTGCTTAAGTCTGCGCATGCATTAACTGCGATTTCCAGCGCCATTTTATTGAAGACACTGCAGTGAAGAATATAAGAGGCTTTGGTGTATGTGCAGGCGTAACAGAAAAAAAAAACCTGCACACACCCCAATGCCTCTCATAGTATTCCCTGCAGTGTCTAATAAAATGGCGCCGGAGATCACAGTTCACGCATGCGCAGAATCAGTGTCCATTTTAATGAATATAGAATACTGTGGCAATGCTCAGGCACCGCCAACAACAGGAATGCCGGCGCAATATTCAAATAAAGAAAAGGAGGAACGTGATAGAGGACACAGAAGGAGGACTTAACAGCGAGGACCCGACTTGCAAAGGCCCGACCCAATGAACCCGTCAAAGTGGTATTTCTGCAACTTTGATTAAAGATATTCCTGCAATCAAGCATCAGACCTTTCAACAACAGATATGCCTGGATTCAGCATCTTACTGCCTGTTCATATTGCAAAATCCTGGTGGTTGGTCCTCTAACACCTTAAGGGAGATCAGAAAATACTTCAGTTAGATCAAATATAATATATAAAATTATATATATTATATGAGCTAACTTGTGTTTTGCCTGTTAATTGGCCATGTTGTGAACATGCTCATATACCAACTTCAACGCCAGCTCATTCTTTTGGTTTTTCTGTGTTTTTTTTGTACTCTGTACAAATAGCTCTAAGGTTACTTTCACACTTACGTTGAACGGCATCCGTAGCATTGCCTTGTGTGACGCATGCAACAGATGCGTTGCATATAGTGGCACAACGGATGCTACGGATCGTACAAAATAACGCAATCCGTTAAGTTTTTTTCCTTGACTTTACACATCTGGGCATGCGCAGTTGTATAGACTGATACGTTAACGGAATCCGCCACCATAGGCGTCCATTATAAAAAACGGACGCCAACGGATTCCTGCAGGTTGCGTTTTTTTGACACTCCGCCAAGTGCAGAAAAACGCTACATGCAGCGTTCCATCCGCCCGACGGTCACTGACAGTCAGCGACAAAACTGATGCGCCGCGGGGCGGATGCAACGCAAGACCATCCGTTGCTATCCGTAGCAGGAATATAAGTTTCCTGCAACGGTTACCGCAATTCCTCAAGGCTGTGGATAGCAACGGAAGCCGTCCAACGCAAGTGTGAAAGTAGCCTAAGTTAGACATTGCATCTAGTTTCCCAGGACAGGTGGCTGCAGGTCGGACCTGGTCCTTCTCTGCCCTTATGCACGAGAATGATGCATTGTGGTTTGTCGCGGTGGGATGGCTTTTATGCTTTATAATCGAACAGAGTTAACAAAGTGCCCTATGTTAGTTAAATGTACCACTACTATTTACTTTATTATAGGGTTTATGCTCATTTTTTGTTAATTTTCCCTCATGTATAATATAAATATTATATTACCCATATCTCTGTCGATATATAAATATCTAACTTTTTTGCCAATTTATGAAAATGTTACAGCCCAAAAAAAATATAGTAATATTGCAATTTTCACACTGGTCACTAACTTTAGACTGATGCTATGTAATCTTTCCAGAAGAGTAAGAGATTTCAGCAACACATTATCAAAGGCAGGATTACAATTACAGGCAACACCTCTATACATAGCCAACAGAGAATCCACAAATCACAATAGGTAATGTGAAATCTCACCCAGGATATTACGCAAGTGGGCAAGAGAATGCATGACCTAGTGTCTGACACAGAGTCCTTAGAGGACCAGCTCCTTATTGGATCTGAACATACCACTCCAAGTACAGACATCCCAACACTTCGATCACAGACAAAACCATCTTCGTATTCGAGGCCTGTCCCAAGAAATCTCTTCACGTATGCATGAGAAAATAGTTCCTACTATATTCTGTGATTTACTTGGAAAGAAGGAGAACCATCTTATTTAAATCGATAGAATTCTCTCTTGGCCCTAAATCTATCGTGGCCTCAAGATCCATGATGCTGTATGCGACACAAGGAGAAGGAAACTATCTTACAAGCTGAAAGAACTAAATAAATAACATGCAACTGGAAATCTGACATGGTTAGTGTCCCAGATTCGGTAAGACGTATACTTCAACTTATTAGAGCCTTACGACCACTCACGCAGCTACTTTGAGATCAAGGGATCTTTAACCAATGGGGGTTCCATTCGACCACTCACGCAGCTACTTTGAGATCAAGGGATGTTTTACCGATGGGGGTTCCATTTCAACTACTCACAAAAAAAAGCTGGCCACTCTGCAGTATTCAAGAACTTAGGCCATCACCCTCAACCAGCCTATTTGCCTTAGACTTGCCTCAGATCCATTTGCCAGAATGGCTGAAAAGCTTCGTACTCTACCCCTCTTGATCCTACACACAGACTGGGGGCTACACGGTCTCCCAAAGTTGTAACACTCATCTTGCCATGATGGGCACCTCAGAGACATGATGTCTTCACCAGGATGACTCATCTGTATATGTAACAGTCACTATACCTACAGTTTGGTCATTAGTGGTGCTAATAGATGGTGGCCAGAGGTTTCCTTTGAGTATTTGTATCAGGAAATATTTGGTGCTCTATTGCACCTACTCTACCAGCATCACTTCCACTTCATTCTCCTACTAATGTTCCCTCTGCTTTTCCTTTTTCTCCTTGATTCACTTTGTTCTGCATTGTATACTATACAGTGAGGAAAAAAAGTATTTGATACACTGCCAGTTTTGCAAGTTGTCCCACCTACAAAAATTACAGACCTCGCCATTCTTTGTATCGTAGGTACACGTCAACTATGACCCTCCAGAAAAAAAAAAGCCAGAACAAAAACAAAAAAAAAAAAAAATCACATTGTATGATTTTTAAATAATTTGCATTTTATTGCATGAAATAAGTATTTCATCCCATACCAACCAGCAAGAATTCTGGCTCTCACAGACCTGTTATTTTCTCTTTAAGAAGCCCTCCTACTATGCACTCATTACATGTAGTAACTGCACCTGTTTGAACATGTTACCTGTTTAAAAGACACCTGTCGACACAAATCACACTCCAACCAATCCACCATGGCCAAGCCCAAAGAGCTGTTTAAAGGACACTAGGGACAAAATTGTAGACTTACACAAGATGGGATGAGCTACAGGACAACTGGCAAGCAGCTTAGTGAGAAGACAACAACTGTTAGAACAATTATTAGAAAAGGATGACTGTTAATCATACTTGGTCTGAGATGCCATGCAAGATCTTGCCTCGTGGGGTAAGGATGATTCTGAGAAAGGTCAGGAATCAGCCCAGAACTAAAAATGGGAAAACCTGGGACCACAATCTCAAAGATAACATTTAGTAACACACTACGCAGTTATGTATTAAAAATCCTGCAGGGCATGCAAGGTCCCCCTGATCACACTAGCACATGTGCAAGCCAGTTTGAAGTTCGCCAATGACCATCTGAATAATCTAGAGGAGGCATGTGGACAGATGAGAAACAAAATACAACTTTTTGTCAACTCCACTTGCAGTGTTTGGAGGAAGGAGTATGAGTACAACCCCAAGCACATGAAAGAAGGATATGAACTGAGTTGGAGGAATGCATGAATCCAACCTCTTTAGACTTCTTTGGGGTCGGGATGGGGGAATGGGGGGGGGTGGAGAGGAAACCGTGAATGCCATTGTAGCCCCCCTTACATCACTCATATCTATTTAGGATTGAGTAATTCTTAAATCTACATCTATCTTCTCTACCTGGTCCTATGTCTCCACTAATACAAGACACACAGGATGCTAGCAGTGCCGTCACTAGAGTTTGATGAGCGCGCGCGCGCGCGCGCCCCCACCCCCCCCAAACTGTACACAGACAGACAAGCCAGGTATGGGCTAAGAACGCAGATACTCTGGGTATGGGATCAGTAAGCTGACACTCTGGGCATGGGATAGTGTCACTGATAGTTGGCTCATTATCTCAGCACTCATGTTTCCCATGATCTGAAATCCCTCCATCAGCACCCAGCTTTCCTTTATCCATCTGACCTCAGCACACAACTTCCCCATATGCTCGGATATCATGGGAAATCTGGGTGCTGAGGGAAAGATGTATAGCACAGCATGGGAAAGGCTGCTGAGGGAAACAGCCTCTTTCCCTCAACACAAAACTTTCCTATCCATTGCTTTTATCTTTGTCCCTTAAGTATATAGCTCTCCAAATACTATACTGGCCCCCATATAGCCTTCCATATAGCATAAATGAGTCCCACATAACCCTACATATATTAGAATGCACCCCTGTAGTCCACCATGTAGTATAATGCACCCCATAGTCCTTTAATTATTATAATGCACCTTCCATAGTCCTCCATGTATTATAACTCACCCCATAGTCCTCCATATATTATAATGCAGCCCCATAAATCATGTATAAGGTCTTCATATTGTATTATGCAGCCCCATACCGTTTAATGCACCCCATAGGCCTCTGGCCAATGTGTAATCACTAATTAAAAAAAAAAAAAAAAAAAAAAAACAAGTCTGCTCTGCTTGTTCCCCCACTGCTCTGGTCAGAGAGTCCTCCTGTCCTGTGATCTGCATGTCTCAGCACAGCAGTAGCGCAGTAGTGACATCACCATGCTCTGCTGCACTGAGACGTCAAGCGCAGGCACAGGGGGAGAATGATGAAGGATGGAGAGGGGGGACCGGTGCCCCCACTGGCACGGAGCACTCTGACTCAGGGGCCCCGTAGTAACCGCGCAATCTGCCACTGAATAGCGCAGCTCCTCTCTCACAGAGGAGTTGTCTGCTTGTCTGCAGGTCTGCCGGTGGTGAGCCCGGTCGTAGTCACAATCTCTGCGACAGCTATAGTTACGCCCTTGAATGCTTGTACTTTTAGATTCCTGGGATCTGTTGAAAATCCAATATCAGAGACATTACCTTGGCACTAGGCTTGCAGCCTATTGAAAATCTTATATCTGTTATGTGGATTGTTGAGAGAGGCAGAAAGCTTTAATACCCTGGCTTCATTGCAGGGGGCATTGGAAAGTGAGCACAATAGTTTTCCCCTGCAAAGTGGAATAACATATTTACCCTTACTCATAACATCTCCATATCGTGTCATATGCAAGTGATTAACTTAGATCTTGTCCAGGTGGTATACGGTAGTACCCCCAAGCGAATTCACCACATTTTCCCTGATATCTCTGATAAGTGTGACTCAGCTGTGGGTAATAGGACTCATTAAGTGGGCTCGCCCAGGTATTCATAAACTTTGGGACTCCACTTTTGACCTCAAACTTTTTGGTACAAAACTACAGAACTCTCCAGAAGCAGCGTTACATTCAGTACTTCCAATGTCAATTTCATCCATTGAGAAAGGTCTCGAACTTTTTTTTACAGCAATGCAACAAGTCATCCCTAGACATTGGAGAGCATATATTCCAGTCTTCAAAGCTACAATGGGTTGAAACTGGACTTTTCATAAGGATGTAACATCTAATAATTTCAGATTATTGGCTCAGTTTTGAGTCTTATAAATATATAGAGGCTTGGTTACCCTGGTCTTCCTTTATAAGCTCTCCTGACTAACTCGATATAACATGGATTAGTTAACTAAGCCTTAATGATATAAACCATTTGTACTTTAACTTCTACTGTTCCTCTCCCACTATGCCCTCTAATGTGTTTTCCTATTCCCTGTTTTATGTTCTTCCCTACCCTCTAATCCCTTTTGTTTAACGTTGTTCTGTCTCTAGTTTTCCACTCAATATACCAAATAACTATTGAATAGTACTACTAGTAGGATTGGAAATCACTATTCGTGTACTGCAACGCTTCATCTAATTTTTACCACGTTTCCCATGTAATTGTAAGAGCTACTTACCAACTAAATAAAAAAACATATTGAACCATAAAAATGTATTCTATTGAGCAAAATGCTGTTAAAGCCAAAGTTTAAAATGCTGTATAGTAGATATTTTAGAAATTCTGAAATTGAGAATGGATGATGGTAACAGTCCCCCATCTAGTCATCCTTTGTGTACGAAAATTAAAATCATATGGGTTTTAATAATATGCATACAATGCAGATATAAAAAAAAAAAAAAAAGACATTGTAAAATTATGGTTGACAAAGTATAAAAATGACCATTACATTTAGCATGCATACACAACGTCATGGGACACGGACCTCTGTAGACCTGAAAGCAGGGCTGTAGAGTCCGTAAGCTAAACCTTCGACTCGACTCCAACTCCCACATGTATTGCAGTACAATGTGAACATCAGACATTTAATCATTTGTATGATACAATAATCAAAATATTTAGATAAAATATATTTATTGGAATACAACTTTAGAACACAAAAAACTAATAAATTGTAAATATGTTATACAAAATGTAATATACAGTAGATTACATATATTTTATGTGAATATATGTATATATATATTATATATATACACACACACAATATATATATATATATATATATATATATATATATATATACACATACATATATATATATATATATATATATATACACATACATATATATATATATATATATATATATACACATACACACACACATATATATATATATATATATATATACATACACACACATTTTATATATATATATATATATATATATATATATATATATATATATATATATATATATATATATATATATATATATATATATATATATATATATATATATTACATACATACATACATACACACATTACATATTTACAATTAGTTTGTGTTCTAAAGTTGTATTCCAATAAATATATTTTAAGCTCTATCTAAATATCTTGATTATTGTATCATACAGATGATTAAATGTCTGATGTGCACATCGTACTACCGTACAATAAATTCTTCACTTAAATATAAACAATATACTAAATATTTAGTATGTTTTTGTTGAAAACGTTTTTTTGCCACTTACATAGTGTATTACATGGTATTATATATAACATTATGTAATATATTATAAGTGGCAAAAAACAGTTTTGAACAAGAACATACTAAATAACATTTGTGCAGTCTATGAATTTGTTGTAAGAAATAGAATTGCCTCCATCAGATCCTCCTTCGCAGATGACCTCAAATCTGACCTAATAATTTTAAGGCTAGAACAACCTCTCTACAGTAACTTGGGTTGGAGGCAAAGCTGTAACCACATGGGCAACATCTCTAACAATTTCTGGGTATAAAGAAATTGCCTCATGCACAGTCAGTTTTGATGAACGGTTGAATTTTTCTATTTCTTTGAGAGCAAGTGGAAAATTTTACTGAAATCTGGTCAATCTGCTGCTATAGGAGACGGAGTGAAATCTTTTCCTTGCGGCAACACTTTGCTGCTCCATGTCATCCAAATACTTGTCAAAGTTAAACTCCTCATCTGATGAGGATGAAGATATGGCAGCAGTAGCACTGTCAGGCCCCAAGTCCTCTTGCGCCTGGCAGTCCTGTAGCTGCTCTTCCTAACTGCTACCTCACTCAAAGCTTCTTTTCCTTTAGTAAGCTGTTGATTATCAAGCAGTATATGATGACTTGGGTCCACATAAACAGCTGCCAGAAAAATTTTATTTTCCAATAGCTGTCTCTCAGTTTCATTGAAGCAGAAATGCCATCTGCGATTAAACCTCCTCTTTGGGACAGGCAAAATAGCAAGTTCTTCCACTCCCTTATGAAAATGCCAGGAGTTAAATCCTCAGCTTGTAACTTGTTAGTCACGTTAAATGGGTGAGTAAGCAATTCCTTCAATTCAGCCACCTGTGACCATTGACCTTCATTTAATGTTACTTGAGGGCTCACCATATCCTTAAGAAACGATTTTAGTTCAAGCAATCGCTCAGTCATTTAATAGGTGCTGCCTCACCGAGTGGCTTGATCAACAATTGCCCCTTTCCCAGCACGTCTCTTCAAGATGGAATAAATTTTACGGGTTCTCGCGGCAATAACCAACTTCCTCACTTTTCCAAATCAGATTTCCAGCATCTAATCCTAAAGTATCATTTTGCTGTTCTTCTGTTGTAATATCTGTTTGTTCCTCAGTTACATGAATAGCACTGTGGCTCCATCTCACACAAACTAAATCCTAAATTTTCTTCCAGCTGTTGTTCATTACTCTCATTCATCAGTTTAATTGTACTTATGTTTGAAGCATTGTTTGTTACAATGGCAAGAACCTGTTCTTTTTTGCGTTCCTAATCCTGCAGAACCTTTTCCACTAAGGCCTGGAGAAACTGGCTGGTGTGATGAGCTTTACTATCTTTTACTGCCAGTGTCTTGCTAATAATTTCTTTGTCACAAACATATTGAACATTTATGTCAGTGAAATGCAGTGACTCCGGCATCCCAGCAAAGGAAATTGGTTTCAAGATAGGACATTCAGACACATCGTTTTGTGAGGATCCTCACAAAGAATGAGCAGTCAGTTTGTGGTGTTTTTCTAATCTGCTTTTGCTATTGAAAGCATTATTTATGAGCTTAACCTTTTAGGTGATGCGTTTTTTTTTTTAAAAAAAGCTTATCTGCTTTTGCAGCTGAAAAACTTATCCTCAAAAAACGCAGCAAAAACGCTGTGTGAATGCAGCCTTAGATCAGGAATAGAACAGACATTTATAGGACATTTCATAGGTTTCCCAAATTCCTATGAAAAAATTTTCATCGCACTCTGCATTACACTACTGTCCCCAATTTATTATATATTTTCAGAGTCGGAGTATTTTTTATACCGACTCAGACTCCACAGCCCTGCCTGAAAGAGCAGAGCTTGACATGCCTGTATCTCAGTAAAGTGCATCACTCACCAAATGTTAGTGGGTAATCTGTATCCGCTTATGGAGAAGTTCCCCTCTGACTAACCCATTAGCCTTTTATTGTCTTTAGATTTTTCTGTAACTATCACTTTCAAACAAGTCAATAAAATGGCGGCTCACAAATATTCAGTGTTTAACACATGCTGTGGCCGTGAATTAAATCCATTTATTTCATCAGATTTCTATAAATGTTTGCTGTGCAGACATAGTAAAGGACGCTTTTAACCCCTTTACAACTAAGTATGTACTGGTACATCTTTGGTCACCTCCTTCCGGTCACCACTGGCTCCATCCGCACCCTTAGATTGCACTGACTGTCAAATGCTGACCGTGCGATTAAAATGACCGCGATGGGGCAAATAGCACTATTTTCTGCAGCCATCGGCGACCTCGTGACGCGATCATGGGACGCAGTGTTATGGTAACAAGGGGTCATCTGATGACCCCCGACGCTGCCATGACTCACTTCCTGTGAGAGCCGACAGAGCGCCGGCACTCGCAGGAAATGAGCATTTCTGCTGACCAGACCGATGCTGCTCTGATCAGCAGAAATGCACAGGCGATCGGACAGTGCAGTCAAAGTCTCTTAAGGGGACTAGTAAAATAAAAAATGTAAAGGAAACCCTATGCAATCTGACTACCTAAATGCATGTTACTGATGTAGAGACCATTCATTATTCAACAAACCAGTCTCAGAGTAACAACTGTTCTATATCTGTATCTCACATATGAATAAAATGCATAATATAGGATTTTAGATTGCATGGAGGAGGGGACAGGAAAGTGTAAATTCCCTCACTGTTTGATATACTGAAAAAAAAAACAAAAAAAAAAAACAACTAATTTTAATCAGCTAGATTGTCAGAGTAAAACCCACAGAAAAATACGGAGTGAAAGTCGTGGCCTTTAAGCCTCACCTTTGCAGTCTTTTGAAGGCCATCCTGCACAATATGGCTCTGGTCAGTGGGATTAGAATGTAATTTATTTACGTCAACTTTCTCGGACTTCTCTTTCGCATCTGTTTGGAGAAATTAGAAAAAGGAAAAGGGCCCTTAGGATTATACATCACAAACCACTGCAGTGTGTAGTTAATGCAATAAAATATAAAACGTAAAAAAAGGTTTTCACAGAAACCGGTTATTGTAGAGTCACTTCAGCAATCTATTCATCTATTATACTGCATTTATAGTTCTTGAGCCGACAGACTAAAAGACTCATCAACAAGGGCCAATAATCCGCCACCATGTGCATGTACATGAGCGCATACATTGGATCAGTGCTAGCCGAGGTTTTCGCCGATAGCTCTCACCCATGTGTTATACTAGGGGCAGTGCCGACCAGCGCTTTTTTCCTCATGTCGATTTGGCATGAGGAAAAAAAATAAATAAATTACAGCATGCTGGGATTGGCAGCACATCACCTTTTAAGTTTATGAGTGCATGTAAAACATTGGACTGCATCTCATTTCATCAGAGTAAAGTGCAATTGACGTTGACACAGACAATAGAGAAGATGGAGAAACTAAGTTCTCTGTCTTCACGTCATTTGTGTTCACATTCTTGCTTTTGAGAGAATCGGATCACAGTAAAAGACATTTGCTCAAATGCTGATAGAACTTTGAGCCAAGTGTCATTACCATAATCCGGCAAATTCTCTCATGATAGAATATATGACACTGTGACCCTAGCCTCCTAAGAACGCTCAATACTAGTGACTGTCTGTTTAGTTTATGGTCAGCAGTGCATTGCCCATATTTTACTGGGGTTTTTTTTCTGAGCCCATACAGTTTGTATAGGCAGGTGTGATAGATTCCCTTTAATGAGTCAGTCACCAGGTTTTTGCTACCCCATCTGAGAGCAGCATAATGTAGAAACTGATCCTGATTCCAGCGATGTGTCACTTACTGAGCTGTTTTCTGTCATTTGGATAAAATCAATGTTTTCTCTGCGGCAGATCTAGCAGTTACACAGAGCTCACGAATATGCTGGACTATCTGTCAGCAGGCGAAGTAGTCCTCTAATTATAAAATCACTGTTTTATCAGCAGTAGATCAAAACTACACAAAGCAGCCCAGTAAGTGACATCGCTGGAATAGAGTCTCTGCCCCTACATTATGCTGCTTTCAGATTAGGTGGCAAAAACCTGGTGACAGATTCCCTTTAAGCGAGTCCCACGTGACTTCTATATAAAATTGATTAGTGCTAGTTTAGAAGCTAAACTCCGCAGGTCTAAACACCGCTTTAATCTTACTGCATTAACGGGAACCTGTCACCACTTTTTTGGCGTATAAGCTGCGGTCACCACCACCGGGCTCTTATATACAGCATTCTAACCTGCTGTATTTAAGAGCCCAGGACGCTGTGAGAACATAAACACTTTATAATACCTACCTAATAGTCGTGCGGTGGGCCATATGGGCGTCTCTATGCTCCGGTGCCACCTCTTTCGGCAGTCTTTGTCCTCTTTCTGAAGTCTGTGTGCATGACGCGTCTACGTCATACACACTCGCCGGTCCTGTGCAGACGCACAACAATACTTTGATCTGCCCTGTTCAGAGCAGATCAAAGTGCGCCTGCGCCGGACTTGAATGCCGGCGAGTGTGGATGACAGACGGGTCATGCACGGTGGCTAGAGAAGGAGGACGAAAATGGCTGAAAGAGGCGGCGCCGGCACCGGACGACGGAGACGCCATATGGCCCATTGTACGACCGTTAGGCAAGTATTATAAAGTGTTTATATTCTCACAGCGGCCTGGGCTCTTATATACAGCATGTTAGAATGCTGTATATAAGAACCCGGTGGTGGTGGCCGCAGCTTATACGCCAAAAAAGTGGTGACAGGTTCCCTTTAAAAAGGCTGGCCACTTGTAAGTGCAGTCTTTTTCACGTGGAGGAGTATCCATCAGCCTTCTATAGAAAAGCAGCTTTCCCATGTTAGAGGTTTTACAAATGGAGGCGGCTGGCCAACCCCTTTAAATGAACAACTAGTATTCAAGACCAGTAGGATCTTCTTTAAGATAATTAAATTTAAATTTAAGATAATTAAAGACGCCTTTAGAACCAGTGAAATAAAATTAGACATATACAAATACATTCTCAAATTTAAAATTGGGACATGTTAATTACAGCTAATACAAATGCCTAAAATACTTTTTTGTTCCTATGGCACGTCCTACAGCTCAACCATCTACAATGACTGAGACAGGAGTAAAGCAGGGGCCATGTCCTTATGATAATTCACGTAGCCAAAGAAAACTTCCAAATACGGCTACACCTCATTCAAAACGAAGCTCATCAAATGAATTCACATGTTCCACTGAAGAGCCAGACACTTAGTAACATTCTGACTTTTCTGCCAAATGGTGTAAACCACCTTTGTAATCAGAGAATCATCTTAACTCATCTCTATCAGGTTACAGCGCAATTTGGAAAAACAGCCTCTCCTGCATAATCTTTGTAATAGATAAAAACAACATTACACACTTAAGCACTCCGCGTGTGTGAGAGTGAAGGTTACAGTATTTCCAAACACCATCATATTCCGAATACTAGAAAGAAGCTTAACATGCTTAGTCTAGGTCTGCCAAAAAACATCGGCCACAAAGCTTGGGCAGCACACTGTTTGTGCCCAACGTGAACACTAGCAATGCCATACCGAAGGGCCACTTCTACCGATATGCATAATCAGCAGGGCCACCAACGAGGCAATCGGCTGCTGACTGACACCAGTCATGGATACAAAAGGAACAGAACAAATTTTGGGAATGTGAATTGGACCTGATGAAAAATACCTTTGAGAAAAAACAGGAGGGTGTCCTAAGCTGGCATCTATTAACACTAGAAGCCCCAGAGAGGGGTCATTTAACACTTCTACCATTGGAACCCTATGGAGCTCGAAACTCCTGGAACTTCTAGAGTTAAGCCATCTATATTTGAACACATCAGCTGCAATAAGCAGTTCAAATGTAAGTGAATTTAAAATGGAATTCTGAGACTACAAAACTGTTTCATGTGTGGGATATAGATATCAATTAAAATCGACATTCAGCGGTAGTCTAGCTCCAGGCGCTCCCATTGACAAGCTGATGGACAGTCATTTTTATTGCTTGTTCCTCGTACTGCTCCATCCCATTTAAAGTGAGGGCTAAACTTCAACCACAGGTAAAACTACAAAATCAAAATGTAAAAAATATTTGCTAATCATCAAATGGTTTGGTTGTAGATCGGAAAAACAAAAGGATGCAATTTAACCGAGGCCATAACCAACTTTGCCAATACAGATTTTGTGGTCGTGCCTCTGTAGCTATGTCCTCTGCTCTGATGTTTACACTTTGCTGGGAATATAAGGCGTCATTTTTTTTTTTTTTTTACACCATCAAACGACATCAGTAGCAAATGAAGACAAGCTGGCACTTCCAAGATAAAGTTAGAAACTTTCTTCATTCTTGCCTTTGATTAAAAGATTACATCCACGGCTCCATACACACTGATGCCTTTCTGGCGCTGTATGCGCCCTTAACCTTATAACCCCATCAGGATCTGGCCAATTTTTGTTTTGGTCATTTTCGCCCCTTCTTCCAAGAGCCATAACTTTATTCAGACATAAGAGGACTTGCTTTTTGCGGGACAAGATGTACTTTCGATTGACACCATTTAATTTATCACATTGAACATTGTAATATGGGAAAAAAAAATCCAAATGAGGAGAAATTGTGAAAAACAATTACTTCTTTGGAAATTGTTTTACAGTGTACATTTTTGCTCCATAAACCCGCTTCTGACAGGTCCCTTACATGTATGGCAGCTGTCATGAAGGGGTTAAACATACGAATAAAGAAAAAAGCGTTTTTAACCATCTTGGAAGTGCCAGCTCATCTTCACGTTCTACTGATATGTATTCCACTGCTGGCCAACACTGGGAGCAGCGCCTTATCTCCAGGGAAAAGATGGCTAAAACTAGCGGTAAGTTCACACTTACAAAACCTTTTTAATAAGAAACGGCCAAATTGATCAATACTATTATAAAAGTAGTTCTACTAAAAAAAAAAAAAAAAAAAAAAAAAAAAAGTGATCCACAACTCTGAGGAGTTAAGGGGTATTGCCATCTCCAAGATCCTATTCCAATATGTAGTAGGTGTAATAAAGAGCAAATACCTCTAATTAGACTTTGTATAATGTAGTTCTCCTGATTAGCCATGTTGCTTGCTTCATGTGCAGGGCATTGCAGTAACTTCGTTATCTATGGGTACAACCACGCATATACTGACATTTAGTTGCTAGTGGCTGTAGCTATGGATGCCTAAGTTACAGTAATGCCCTGTACATGAGGCAAGTGAAATAGTACATATGGTATTTAGGTATTTAGAAAAGGTGTAAAATATAAAAAAAAAGTGCAAACACTCACAAATTGAGCAACGTATAAAATATATAAATATATATATTATATATACACAGGGTGATTCAAAAAATGTATACACACTTTGAATTGTCATAGAACATTTATTCTCCATTCTACAAGGTTAAATTTACATTTATATTATATTTCTTAAATTGGACTTTAAGTTTTCCATTTCCAGAAATGTAACCTTGCAGAAAGGGAAATAAATTTTCCTTGAGCGTTCACAGTGTGTATATTTTTTTTTTTTTATGCACTATGTATGTACGTATGCATGTAGAGTACAGACCAAACGTTTGGACACACCTTATCTCTAGAACAACTGTTAAGAGGAGACTTTGTGCAGCAGGCCTTCATGGTAAAATAGCTGCTAGGAAACCACTGCTAAGGACAGGCAACAAGCAGAAGAAATTTGTTTGGGCTTAAGAACACAAGGAATGGACATTAGACCAGTGTAAATCTGCTTTGGTCTGAGGAGTCCAAATTTGAGATCTTTGGATCCAACCACCGTATCTTTGTAGAAAAAGGTGAATGAATGGACTCTACATGCCTGGTTCCCACCGTGAAGCATGGAGGAGGAGGTGGGATGGTGTGGGGGTGCTTTGCTGCTGATACTGTTGGGGATTTATTCAAAATTGAAGGCATACAGAACCAGCATGCCTACCACAGCATCTTCCAGCGGTGTGCTATTCCATCCGGTTTGCGTTTAGTTGGGCCATCACTTATTTTTCAACAGGACAATGACCCCAAACACACCTCCAGGCTGTGTATGGGCTATTTGACTAAGAAGGAGAGTGATGGGGTGCTACATCAGATGACCTGGCCTCCACAATCACCAGACCCGAACCCAATCGAGATGGTTTGGGGTGAGCTGGACCACAGAGTGAAGGTAAAAGGGCCAATAAGTGCTAAGCATCTCTGGGAACTCCATCAAGACAGTTGGAAAAAACATTTATGGTGACTACCTCTTGAAACTGATCAAGAGAATGCCAAGACTGTGCAAAGTAGTAATCAAAGCAAAAGGTGGCTACTTTGAAGAACCTAGAATATAAGACATAAAAAAGCGTGAAACAACTGAAAATAAGTATTTCATAGTTTTGATGCCTTCAATGTAAATCTACAATTTTCAGTCATGAAAATAAAAAAAACTCATTGAATGAGAAGTTGTGTACAAACATTTGGTCTGTACAGTATAAATACACAAATTTTGTTAGCTTCGTTTAGTAGACTTTATGCATCATGAACATAAGTTAACAAGGAGGGCTCTAAATATAACTCACATTTTTTTGTTACTGCACCTAAGGCCGCCCTTGCAAAGGAGAGGCATGAACACAAAAATAAATAATTGCAAACAATGGTATTAGTCTTACATCAGACTAATTATTATCTAAGAACGGATATGGTTCAACCAAGTCACATCAATATTAGTTAATCACAAATGAATATGATCAATACAGTATATCTTTAAAGATTATATGACACACAGATACAGTATATCACAAAAGTAGATCCACCTCATTATTTCATGAGACAACACTGACGATATGACAAATACAACGTAAAGTAGTCAGTGTTCAGCTTGAATAACAGTATAAATTTGGTGTGCCCTCTACATAACTCAACACAGCCACTAATGTCAAAAGCACTGGCAATAAAAGAGTACATCCATGTGAAAATATCCAATTTGTGACCAAATAGCCAACTTCCGTCTGGTGTCATGTAATGCAGTGTTCGTGTCTCAGGTGTGAATAGGGAGCAGGTGTGGCACATTTGGTGTTATCGCTCACACAGTGTCATACTAGTCACTGCAAGTTCATCATGGCACCTCATTGGAAAGAATTCTCTAAGGATATGGGAGAGGGTGGGGGTGAGGAAAAAAAAAAAAAAAAATAGTATGACGGAAACAATGTTGTAACAAAACCGGAAGTCTTCTGTAAAAGCTCGGAGAAACAATTTAAAGATCCAGACACAGGAGATAAAATAAAAGGCATGGGAAAGGCTATGTAAGGCAACCCTAAAAGAGAAATTGGAGAGAAACACAATTTAATATCATTCACAAGGCTATATATGTGTTTAACTTACCAGCTACCCCCCTCAAGCCAGATAGATTGTTATTCTGCCCAAAATGCAAAGATGCATCAACAGACCTGTTGCACAGACTACGGACGTGTCCAACAATGCAAACATTGTGGGGAAAAATTATTGTATGCATTGAACAAATCTGGGACATGAAATGATACGGTTAGCAAAAAGACAGCATTTGGAAGACTGGCTGAAATCCTTAGTACCTACACTATATACGTACGTATTTGGATCAGCAGAAAATTACAATGCATGCAGAAAGACTACATGCGGAACGTGAGAAAGATCTCAGACAAATTTTTTTAGTAAATGGAAATTGTTTATTATAAAGCACTGTAGTAGAGGAATTGTACAGACCCCATGTTTGTCATCCGCATGGTACCTATATGAAAAATTAAGTGGTACTCTAGATAAGAGATTGATAATTTCCTGATCTAACTGTCATCACTCAAGTTGTTTTTGTTATGTGAAGTTATGTTTTAGGGGGTTTTTTTCTCCCAAAAATTTAACAAGATGTAAAAAAAAAAAAAAAAAAAAAAAAAAAAAAAAAATACAATTTTTGCTCTACATAAAGATGATCCAGGAGTTGAGATTGCAAAAATCCTGAAACGGAGCTGCAGCACGGTGGCTAAGACCATACAGCAGTTTAGCTAGACAAGTTCCACTTAGAAGAGGCCTCACCGTGGATTACTGGAACAAGGCCCTGTAGTCTGCTGAGACCAGGATAAACATTAGTTCCGATGGGAGCAAGCATGTGTGGTGGCAACCAGGTGAGGAGTTCAAAGACAAGTGTGTTTTGCCTACAGTCAAGCATGGTGGTGGGAGTGTCATGATTTGGGGCTGCACGAGTGCGGTCAGCTGTGGGGAGTTTATAGTTTACAGTTCATAGAGGGAACATGAATGCCAATATGTACTGTGATATACTTAAGCAGAGTATTATCCCCTCCCTTTGGAGACAGTATTCAAACATGAGAACAACCCCACGCATACTTCAAAGACTACCACTGCCTTGCTAATGAAACTGTGGGTAAAAGGTGGTGGATTGGTCAAGCATGTCTCCAGCCCTAAAGCCTATAAAGCATCTGTGGGGCCTCCTCAAACGGTAAGTGAAGGAGCGCAAGGTCTCTGACATCCACCAGCTCAGTGATGTCATCATGGAGCATGGAAGAGGATCCAGTAGCTCCTGTGAAATTCTAGGGAACTCCATGCCCAAAAGTTAAGGCATTGCTTGAAAAGAAGGGTAAAAAAAAAAAGATAAAAAAAAGTGTTTCAAACACATACGTTATGGATCATATCCATTTGTGATAAGCCAGTATCTACTATATAACTTGAACAATACAGTTTATAGTGAGTACTAATATTTTTTAGGAAAATACAAAAATGTAAATGAATAGGATACAAACTGAAATAATTCCTAATTTTATGTTTAAGCATGGATCAATGTATACAGTGGAAACAGTGTTTAAGAGTTCGAGACCCAACCCTATGAAGAGACACACGTTTGCCAGTCATAGCCAAACACGTTTGTCCTGGTAGAAACTATGCTTGGGGCTGTTATCTTGCAGCTGACAACCTATTATGTCTGTCTTTTATGAGGCCACCCTTACTTAGGCAATCCTGTACCCTGCTGGCACCTCTACATTTCCTAAAAGGCCACACCTTGGGCAACGTGCCACTTCATTGTTTAATTATAAATTGTTAAGTTCCTGTATATACCATTTCTACTGGAACTGTTCCAGATGTATTAAAATTATTTTATTACAGACACAGAAGCAACAGACAGGATGGAGAGGATGACTCTAATGGAAATTATGTAATGTAGCTCACACAGGATGCTTACAATAAATGTATTTCTGATATATGAAATAGAGAAAATCCAAGAAGACCTCAACCTTGAGAGTTTTACATACTTTTCCACAAGGCACAGGACTTAATGTATTTTTCCACTATAGCCCACAATTAGGATATACCGTGCCTTGTGAAAGTATTCACTCCCATGGCTTTTTACCTATTGTGTTACATTACAACCTGTGTTTAAATATTTTGGGAATCCGATTTGTGTGTGATACATCAGCACTAAATAGTCTACGTTGGGGAAATAAAAAAAAAATTATGGGATAAAATAAAGGTTGCCATGTGCATATGTAATCACCCCTTTTGCTATGAAGCCCCTAAAAATGTATGCTGCAGTTACCTTCATAAGTCACATGCTTAGTGAAAGGAATTCCACCTGTGTAATCTAGGTGTCCTATGGTCTATCCGTATATACACAGCTTTTCTGAAAGACCACAAAGGCTGAAACAACATTAAACAAGAGGCACCACCAACCACACAACACCATGAAGACCAAGGAGATCTCCAAACAAGTCAGACATAAAGAGGTTGAGAAGTACAAGTCAGGGTTGGGTTATAAAAAAAAAAAAAAAAAAATAATCTTAATCTCTGATAGTCCTCCGAAACACAATCAAAACCATCATCACCAAATTGAGAACATGGTACCCCAACAAACCTGCCAAGAGGGCTGCTCACCAAAACTCTTAGCCTGGAAAAGGTGAACATTGATCAGAGAGGCAGCACAGAGACCAAAAATGTAACCCTGAAGTAGCTGCAGAGTTCCCAAGAATAGATTAGGGTATCTGCGATATGACTACAATAAGCCATACATTCCACAGAACAGGTGGAAGAGGGGCCAGAAAAAGCCTTTACTTACAGCCAAGAATTGGAAGGGTCATTTTCAGTTTACCAAAAGACAAGTGGGAGACTCCCCAAATGTTTGGAGGAAGGTGTCATTTGAGACCAAAATTGAACTTTTTGGCCACAAAATAAACGTTATATGTCTGGCTCAAAAGCAACACAGTTTATCACCACTAGAACACCATCCCCACAGTGAGACATAGTGGTGGCATCATCTTGCTATGGGGATGATTTTCGGCAGCAGGGACAGATCGAGAGGAGATTGAGATAGGTTTTTCTCCATAATATTAGTCAGTGATTTGAGACTGGGATGGAGATTCACCTTCCAACAAATCAATGACCCAAAAAATACTGCTAAAGCAACACTAGAATGGTTTAAAGGGGAAACATGTAACTGTTTCGAAGTGGGCTAGTCAGTGGGTTAAAGCCCACACCTTAATCCAATTGAGAATCTGTAGTCAGACTTTAAGAATGCTGTGGACTGGAGAAAATCATCTAACTTGAAGGAGCTAGAACAGTTTTGCCTTGAATGGGCAAAAATCCCAGTGGAGAAATGTTGAAAGCTCAGACACTTTTAAAGTGACTTACAGCTGAGCTGTAATAGTCTCAAAAGGATGGTCTATAAAAGTACTGACTTTAGGAGGGGGGTGGGAGGGGGGAGTATTAGTTATACACACTGAGATTTTCAGTTTTGTCTCATTTGTTGTGTTTTTCACAACAAAAATAAAAAATGTTATCAGTTGTAGGCATGTTCTTTACATAAGCTGATGCAAACCCACAAAAAAAACCCAAAAAAAAACAACAATTGCAAATCCAGGTTGTGAAGTAACATAATATGAAAAACGCTAAAGTGGTAAATACTTTCGCAAGGCACTGTGCGCATTTGGTTTACTGGTGCTGAAATTTTAGAACATATATAAAAGTAAATAAACAGGTCAAATGTTACTAATACCAGAACCACAGTACTGAAAAGGCAGATGTAATCACAAAACATTTACACCTACCGTGTTTCCCCGAAAGTAAGACAGTGTCTTACATTCTTTTTACCCCCAAAAGTGCCACTATGTCTTACTTTCGGGGTATGTCTTATATTGGAAAAAATCCCACAGCAATCGCAGCAAGTCTCCATGCAATGTACCGTATGGGGACTTGCCGCGATTGTGCCCTAAAAGTGTACCGCAAGTGTAGGAAACTTAACCACCAGCGGCTGCACATGAGGGCACTGAGGCTGCGTGATTTTGCATGTTTTCCATGGTCCTGATGGACCACGGACAACATTACTGCAACATTTCAACATTTCTCGGTAGCCGAGCGTTCAGCTGAGCGCCCGACCGCCGGCATGTGTCAGCTCTCAGCTGAGCGCTCAGCCTCCGGCATGTCAGGGCGTTCAGCTGAGCGCCAGACCGCCGGCATGTGTCAGCTCTCAGCTGAGCGGTAAGCCGCCGGCATGTCAGGGCGCTCAGCTGAGCGCCCGACCGCCGGCATGTCAGGGCGCTCAGCTGAGCGCCCGACCGCCGGCATGTGTCAGCTCTCAGCTGAGCGCTCTGCCGCCGGCATGTCAGGGTGCTCAGCTGAGCGCTTTGCCGCCGGCAAGTCAGGGCGCTAAGCTGAGAGCTGTCACATGCCGGCGGCATGTCAGGGCGCTCAGCTGAGCGCTAGGCCGCCGGCATGTTAGGGCGCTCAGCTGAGCGCTTTGCCGCCGGCAAGTCAGGGCGCTCAGCTGAGCGCTAAGCCGCCGGCATGTCAGGGCGCTCAGCTGAGCGCCCGACCGCCGGCATGTCAGGGCGCTCAGCTGAGCGCCCGACCGCCGGCATGTGTCAGCTCTCAGCTGAGCGCTCTGCCGCCGGCATGTCAGGGTGCTCAGCTGAGCGCTTTGCCGCCGGCAAGTCAGGGCGCTAAGCTGAGAGCTGTCACATGCCGGCGGCATGTCAGGGCGCTCAGCTGAGCGCTAGGCCGCCGGCATGTTAGGGCGCTCAGCTGAGCGCTTTGCCGCCGGCAAGTCAGGGCGCTCAGCTGAGCGCTCGGCCGCCGGCATGTCAGGGCTCTCAGCTGAGCGCTCGGCCGCTGTAACTGTACTGTAAAGAAGAAAAAAAAAAAATAAATAAATTTTTACTACGTCTTACTTTCGGGGTACGTCTTACATTAGCCGACCCCCCCAAAACCCCCACTATGTCTTACTATCGGGGGTGTCTTACTATCGGGGAAACACGGTAGGTACCTTATAGATTACCGTATTTTTCGCTTTATAAGACGCACCTGATTATAAGACGTACCCCCAAATTTGGTGAAGGAATAGAGAATTTTTTTAATAAATGGGGTCCGTGTTATAATGCCAGTGTCCGTCTAACAAATAATATAGGGAATATGTCCCTCATAGCCCCCTCATCCTAAAATTAGCCCCGTTAATCTGGATATGGCCACCTTATATTGAACACGTCCCCCAGTGATGCCACAGGCCCATTGTGGCAGGCACACAGGCCCACTGTGGCAGGCACACATCACCCTCTGTTAGATATCGCCCCCATGTTGCTGCTTTTAGTAAAATAAACTCTTTCCTTACCTTCTGCTGCACTGTCCTGTCTCGTGTCTCCCTCCTCGGGATTGAGCTCCTCCTGTCTCCTGCACTTCCTACTTCCTGGTTCTAGTGCCGGTCATGTGATCGGGACAGCAGAGAGATATCTCTGCGGGCATGATCACAGCACCAGGAGGGAGACCGGGCAGACACGCTGGAGGAGGTGAGTAAAGAGTTTATTTTACTATGGGCAGCAGCATGGGGGCCATAGCTAACAGGGGGGCATGTGCGATCAAAGGTAAGCACAGGCAGATATATGCCCCGCTGCCCCAGCGCAATGCAGTTTCAGCACCACGCTGCTGATGGACAGCAGCTGTGCATATTATATGAGCGAGAGCAGGAGATCTAACGCTGCCGCCCGCAGCTTCATCAGCTTTCCTAACCGCTCTAGAGCGGCCCGCACCTCCACTGGACTCTGTGTGTGTAATTATATATATAATATTATACACACACACACACACACACACACACACACACACACACACACACACACACACACACACACACCCCTCCCGTATATTCGGATTATAAGACGCACCCCCTACTTTCCCCCAAAATTTGGGGGAACAAAAGTGCGTCTTATAAAGCAAAAAATACGGTACATCTCTGATTGGAGTCGTTCCCATCTCTTGTCTCCTTGTAGTAAAGACGCCATGATGAGATTCATACCCATAGCTGGTTTTTGCAGACTTCTCTATTGTTCGTCTGCAGTGCCACTTCCAGACATGATGCCTTAAAAGTATCATTATACTGCACCATAAATATAAATAAGCTCATCACTCTGCTTCCTGCACATAATATTCCCCCCACACTGCCCATCTCCATTATATAATTAATTGTCCATACCATTTCCCTCACACTGAACCGCTCAATAATATCCCTTCCACCCAGTGCCGCTCGCCATAACATTCAGATTCCCACGCTGTTTAATATAAGCCCACACTGAGCCTTTCCATATCACTGCTCATACACTGCCAGTCTCCAAAACATCCCCCCCAACTGCCCATCCAAATTACTCCCCTTACACTGCCCCCACCCCACTGCTTCTTGCTATACTGTGCCCCTTTTAAAAAATCTGCCCTCTACTATATTTTGCCTTGGCAATAACTCCATTTCTCTCCTACCCCCTTCTGGTGATTACACAGTTAATCTTCAGCATCTCCACAGAGTGCTTAAGGGAGCCAGGTTGGCTCAGCTGCCTCTGTGGCACCGGCAGCAGTTTAATGACATCTGCAGCGTGATGACCGCATGACTCTGCTGAAAGTTGAGGCGGGGTATGACGCTCCTCTGCTCGGTGCGCCTTTGCCCCAGTCCTGGTGCCACAGTGCTCAAATGCATGTGCCTCTGAAA
This sequence comes from Anomaloglossus baeobatrachus, assembly GCF_048569485.1. Lineage (NCBI taxonomy): Eukaryota > Metazoa > Chordata > Amphibia > Anura > Aromobatidae > Anomaloglossus > Anomaloglossus baeobatrachus. Next base: position 434,226,880 of record NC_134355.1, on the reverse strand, counting down.
CAAGAAAAAAAATATATTTGATTATAGGCAGAAGGGGCTGGCGTCTTCCGGACAGGTTGACGGGCCACAGCAAATCAGCTGGTAGGCAGCATGCGGTCCGCACGTTGTGCAGGCCTGCTATATAAAGTTGTAAAGGCAGAACCATAAGAATTTGTTCTTCTGGTTGCGCTATATGACCAGTGGCCATAAAATTTCCATTCCAAAGATAAGGTCACAGACAGCCAATATGAGAGGCTTAAGTGAGACCAGGAATAACCTAATGGCTACACAAGTGTGTAAAAACATTCATGGGTCTACAGTTTTCTTTTTTTTCCACAGAAAACTAAAAACCATATTACAAGAAATAGAAAGGACATGTAATCCCAGCAGTAGTCTTTTAACTACAAAGACGTTACACATGGGTCTTTGTATTGAAGTTTCCTTGCAATGCTGAAGTGACTAGTAATAATTCACTAAAAAAAGGTGAACAGATTTATGTCCAATTCCTTAGAACCTACAGCCCCCAAGTACTATCCAGTGCAGGGAGAGTGCCATTAACTACTGAGCTTTTCCGCCTTTAGTGTAACCTATGCTGACTTTACTAAAGATACCACAATCTCATAATTTATTGTAACAAGAATACAGTTGAAGAGATGAATACCTGAAAGGCTAATTTCCAGGGAGGCCCAGATTTTGGCTGAGAAGCTTCCACTCGGAAGATTCCGCCAAAACCAAAAGTTCAGGCGTACATGAGTACAGGATATATAAGTGATCCAAACAGAAAAGCTTCTGGGAAGCATTTCCAAAGAAACGCCAGGGATAATTAAGATGTATAGGATGGTTACGTGGATGTGACTGTATTAACCTGGAGCAGTTGTGCTTGGCTGTAATTTGTCACCACTCCAGCTGTAGTGCAAGGACAAGACCTCAGCAGTGAACAGCTGTGCAATGGATACTACCGCTGCAGCCCCAGCAAAGGCTGAGCACATTTATTTTCTAAAAGGTTTCATTAAGCAAGAGTGTTCTGGTTATTGGTGTCTCAGACTATTCAGAATAGCCCGTATATTTTGTTGTTTAAAGACAATTTACGCAAGAACGCAACTACTTTGACCGTCCCCTTAGTTTCTGCATAAACCAGCATGGTCTTGACTTTCATAGCACGTTATTTAGCAGGGTCACTACCACGTTTTTATAATTATTAACCTCTAAACAACCTGTGATGTGTATTTTCATCACAGGTCACTGCGGGGTGTATGGAGCAGATGCCAGCTGAGTTTTTGAAGCTCTGAAAAATGCCTAAGAAAAAGGGAAAATGCGATTTCCATAAAAATCTAAATGTGTTGGCTGTTGCTTTTATTAATACAGTTTAGGTTAACCCCTTCAGCCCCCGGGCGCTTTCAGTTTTTGCGGTTTTGTTTTTTGCTCCCCTTCCGAGAGCCGTAACTTTTTTATTTTTCTGTCAATCTTGCCATATGAGGGCTTGTTTTTTGCGGGACGAGTTGTATTTTTAAATTAAACCATAAGTTTTACCATATAGTGTACTGGAAAACCGTAAATAAATTCCAAGTGTTGAAAAAAAAGTGATGGCACAATAGTTTTTGGATGGTTTTATTCACAGTGTTTACTATATGGCAAAACTGATGTGTGGGTGTGATGCCTGAGGTCGGTGCAAGTTTGTAGACACCAAACGTGTATAGGTTTACTTGTATCTAAGGGGTTAAAAAAAAATTCACAAGCTTGTCCAATAAAAGTGGCGTAAAATTTGCGCCATTTTCCAAAACCCGTAGCGTTCTCATTTTTTGGGATCTATGGTTCAGTGACTGATTATTTTTTGCGTCTCGAGCTGACATTTTTAATGGTACTATTTTTGCGCAGATGCTACTTTTTGATCGCCTGTTATTGCATTGTGCGTAAAACTTGCGGCGACAAAAAAACGTAATTTTGGCGGTTGGAATTTTTTTGTCACTACGCCGTTTACCAATCAGACTAATTGATCTTATATTTTGATAGATCAGGCATTTATGAACGCGGCGATACCAAATATGTGTATATATATTTTTTAACCCTTTAATTTTCAATGGGGTGAAAGGGGGTGATTTGAAGGGTTTTTTTTAGTTTTTCAAACTTTTTTCTTCTTTTATTTTACTAGTCCCCCTAGGGGGCTATAGCGATCAGCAATGCAATCGCTCTGCCGTATCTGCTGATCACAGCTACACAGTTGTAAACAGCAGATATGATTACTTCCTGATTCACTCAGCTCTGGGCCGAGTGAAACCGAAAGTGACTCATGATAGCTATAGGCGTCATCACATGACCCTGTGCTACCATGGCAACCACCGAAAGTCACGTGATCACGCACGTGACTTCTGGTGGGGCGGCGGTAAGTGAAAATCATGGACGCGCGCATATACATCTCGCTGCCAGACTTTGGCTGCGAGATGTAAGGGGTTAAATGTTGCGAGTGGAAGCGATTCCACTCGTAACATGCAAGCACACATGTCAGCTGTTGAAAACAGCTGATATGTGCGCAGATCGCCGCAACCTGCGGGGATTAACCTCACATGATCCATGACGGATAGATTAGTCATGGGTCGTGAAGGGGTTAAAACTAAGCACACTATAAAAAAAAAAAAAAAAAAAAAAAAAAAATAAAACACTAAGCCCTCATCCAGCTCCATAGACTGAAAAATCGCAATGGGCCCTAGAAAAAAAAAATTAATTTTTTTTTTTTTACCACTAAAATATATACATTTCCTTTAAAGGGAATCAACCAGCAGGATTTTCATATATAACGTAAAGCCAGTGCTTTACTGGCACTAGGATGCTGAATGTAAGCATACCTTTTATTCAGAGATTGGATGTATTATTTCAGAAATATGTTGACAGGTGCAACAGGATGGGAATATATGGGTCAGGTCTTTATATTTATTCCCACCCCTGTGTCTGTATGCGCCGGAATTAACATCTATGATTGATAGCGGGAGGAAAGAAAGGCAGGCAGATAGGGGCAGGAAATAGATAAGGCCTAATCCTCCTTTGAGAAAGAGAAAAAAAACACCAAGTGGTTTTGATGTGATAGTGATATGCTTTCTTTTGCCAGGAGGTGTAGATTTAGTGCAGGAATATGCTGTAAAAATTTCAGCACCAAATCTGTTTCTTGGCAAAAACAAATAAATAAAACTGCACAAAAACTTATGCCAGGAGATGCAGATTTGGTGCTGAAATTTTACACAATATTCCTTTACCAAATCTACACCACCTGGCAAAAAAAAAAAATTGCATCTCTATCGCAACACAACCGCATGGTGTTCTGATGCGCTTTTTGCCAGGAGGTGTAGAATGGGTGCAGGAATATGATGTAGAAATTTCAGCACCAAATCTGCATCTCTTGGCAAAAAAAAACCCAAAACACTTTTCTGCCAGGAAATTCAGGTCTGTGAGGTCACTGAGTTTAATAAAGTCAACTGAGGCCAGGTTACCTGCGGTCACAGGTGGAGGGTTATGGGAACCTCCAGCTGTGACCAAAAATAACCCGAGTGACGTTACTACTCATCGTGCGGCTCATTCTCTGCCTAAAGCTCACAGCAGGTGGTCATATCTGCAGATGTAGCAGAGCTTTGATCATCATGGGACCTAGGGTGGATTACGTTAGACCTGGGTGTTTTGACAATTAATAAAGGGGGTGATAGAGGGTGGGGGTTGTATTTCAAATAAAGAATTTTTTTGGTGCTTGTATTTATTTCTTTTCATTTACAAGTTAGTAATTTGGGGTGGGTGGGGAGGTGTCTCAGACAACCCATTACTAATCTAGGGCTTGATGAAAGGCTGTGACCTGTCATTAACCCCTTATTAACTCGACTGCCATCACACCAGGGTAATCAAGATGAGTCGGGTAAAGTTCTGGGATTGTTGCATCTAATGGATGCGACAAAACTGGGGCGCCTGCAGGCTGCTATTTTTAGACTAAGGGGCCCAATAAGCATGAAAGTCCCCAGCCTGAGAATACCAGCCCCCAGCTGTCGGGCTTTATCATGGCTGGGTATCTAAAATTGGGAGGGGACCGTACGCAGTTTCTTCAAATTATTTATTTAAATAAATTTATAATTAAAAAAAACCCTGCATGAGGTTCCATTTAGTTTGATGCATAGCCAAGATAAGCGCACGTCTGGGAGCTCCAGCCTGTAGCCGTATGCGTCATCTGTGATAGGTATCATAATATGAGAGGACCCTACGCCAATTTATTTTTTACATCAATCTAGAGCGAGAAACAGGGTCTGTGGTTGAAAAGTCAAACACTGTCACACAGGGTGGTTGTGCATCTGATTGCAACCATAGATGCAAAGACTGCCGGTGGGTGGGGGAAGCAGTGAATATGTATGAGCGATAATGAGCGGCCCTGGAAGCAACGTTCGAGCTGCGCGGATAGAAAGTTTACGCACCTGCTCCAATTTCCCTATTCCTTCTGCCACCATTTTTAAGCACCGGATTCTGGTCCCCATAGACTTATATGGTAAATTATAAAGTATAAAGAAAACTGGTTTTATGCCACGCTAAAAACCACAGATGCTGGTATATTAAAATTTCTTTTTTTTATTTCACAGTTCTACGCGTTTCAGAGACATGCCAGTCTCCTTCAGGAAAAATAAATCGATTATCTTTTTCCTGAAGGAGACGGGCATGTCTCTGAAACGCTTAGAATTGTGAAATAAAAAAAAGAAATTTTAATATACCAGCATCTGTGGTTTTTAGCGCGGCATAAAACCAGTTTTCTTTATACTTTATAATTTACCACGTTTTCCACGGGGCCGCTGCTGAACCACGCGGACACTCACATACAGGCATAAGGGGTTGTGACTGGCACAACCTAACCAGGTGAGTGTACTACCTTCTATTTCTCTAACCCTCATACCAGGTAAGATCCTATTGCGCCTTTTTTTCCCCCATCTGTAGCAGCATAGACTTATATGGAGACTGGTGTCCAGACATAGCCCGAACCGGGGTTTTGGGATATTTTGTTTTGATTTTAAACCTGCCAATCCCAAGTATACCATAGTCTGCCCATCACTACCCTCGAGTCATTCCGTTTAAAAGATAGTCACACAGATGCATATTCGATCCGTCCGCTCTCCACATGGACTCATTGCTAGCCTGTGTATTAGTGCAGATACCTGACATACGTGTGTGGGGGTGAGGGGATTAATAATATGCTTTAGTCTGGTCATAGTTACAAACCAGGCTAGTTCATGTAGATAGCAAGCAGCTCAAGGAACAGAATGCAATTTGGACAGGCAAACAGAGCTGTACACACAATCGGCTGTGAACTTAGCTTGATGAACGAGAGCGATATATACAGCAATGCCGGCTCTATTGCCCTCTGCCAGAGGCTCTGTATGGCTGTACAGGGTCAGTGCCCATGGATCTGCAGTGGGAAAGATTCTCCAAAAAACTAAACTAGCTAATGAATCAGAAGGCATATGAATGTACAGTGGTAGCCTCACATCTCTGGTACACGCCGCAGCTATGTGAACTTACTAAAATTCTGAGATTTTACAAGTAAAGTGATGTCTCTTGACAATGCAATTTATTTTTAACAGATTGCAGAAATCAAACAGGACTGGATTTTCTTTTCCTAAGAAACCACATTCTGTCTTATGCTTGAGTCATCTATCTGAAACCGCAATTAGCAGGAGCTGCAAAATTAGCTTTCCAAAACCCATCTTTATATATTGGACTTCTGACGACAAAAGGAGATTAAACTCCCTTTTGCTGAAAGTTGATCTGTAAGGAGATTTCAAGAAGTGTTTTTGGGCTTCCGTAATAGCAGGAAAGGGCCTATGTGCAATTATTAAAAAACAAAAAAACATCTGTACAGCAAAATGTAAGGGAGGTTATGTATGGTAACAGGCAAGGAGGGAGATTGTGGGAGCAGTTTTGATAATCAGTGATAGTTTTCCTAAAAGATAACTCCGATACATTAATGCACTATGGGCTGAGCACAGATTTGAGTGCAGCATTAGGCTATGTGCCCACGTGTGTGCGCTCTGCACCGCAGTGTAAAGTCACTGCATGTCCGCTTCAGAGCGCAGCTGAAAAGCTCCGTTCTGAAACTTTGGTGACTGCAGATTTCGTGCGCTCTGGATGCTGCCTCTCCCTATAGACAGAATGGAGACAGCATGCAAGGCGCACGAAAGAAGTGTCGTTGCTTTTTAGAACGCAGCGATTTTGCAGCATGAAAATCGCTGAGTTCTAAAACACCACGTGGGCATGGATTATGCACAATCTTCATAGATTGTGCTGGGGACGCAGGACACATGCAGTTAGGCTGCGTTCTGCACTGTAGCATAACTGCATGTAATACGCACACGTGGGCACAGAGCCTTAAGGGGGCTTTACACACTAAGACATCGCTAATGCGATCTCGTTGGGGTCACGGAATTCGTGACGCACATCCGGCCACATTAGCGATGCCGTTGCGTGTGACACCTATGAGCAATTTTGCATCGTTGCAAAAACGTGCAAAATCGCAACGGTGACATGGGGGTCCATTCTCGATCGTTAGTACAGCAGTAACGAAGTTGTTCCTCGTTCCTGCGGCAGCACACATCGGTATGTGTGACGCCGCAGGAACGAGGAAGCTCTCCTTACCTGCCTCCCCGGCCGCAATGCGGAAGGAAGGAGGTGGGCGGGATGTTACGTCCCGCTCATCTCCGCCCCTCCGCTGCTATTGGGCGGTGGTTCAGTGACGCTGCTGTGACGCCGCACGGACCGCCCCCTTAGAAAGGAGGCGGTTCGCCGTCACAGCGACGTCGCTAGGCAGGTATGTGTGACTGCTCTGTGCGATGTTATGCGCCACAGGCAGTGATTTGCCCATGTTGCACAACAGATGGGGGCGGGTACCCACGCTAGCGATATCGGTCACGATATCGCAGCGTGTAAAGTGGCCTTTAGAGGCCTCACACTTTGCATGCGCTAAAGTCAATATAAAATACATGTGAAATGGGTTCATCAAGCTTCTTCTCGTACATATTAAAGACTTCAGGCCCCAGTCACACTTGATTGCTCATATGTCAGCAGTCTCACCTAACTGTTCTACATAAGCAAGGATGATTGACCTAAGGGAGATCAACATCCAGCACCACGAAGACACCATCACGTGTTTCTCAACGCAGTGATTCTAGAACAAGACCCCCTGGGAAAATATTCAAAACAGGACTGCCGCGGAAACACCATCACATGTCTCAACGCTGGCAGGAAAATAGCCAGGTCTTTCACCGGGAAGGAACAACCACGGGAAGGGCAGTCTCCAGTCAAGGAAACCACCTATGCCAAAACATGGTATCCATCCACAGACAGCTGTTTCGGGGTATTTGCCCCTCATCAGTGTGGAGTAGGAAACTGGCTAGTGGGAGCAATGCCTAGTAAAAGACTACCTGCCAGCGTTGACACATGTGATTGTGTTTCCGCGCCAGTCCTGTTTCACCTAACTGTTCTGGCAGAAACCTCCCCCCACACTCCCAGACTCCCAGACTCAACATATGCATCCTGCATTTGTGATTATTGATGGGTAAAGGGTATTGGGCCGGGGGATTTATGCTGCAGGCAACATTTGAGAATTCAGTTTTATTGGCCAACTAAATATCCTCCACTAAAATTCCCTGCATTCCTTCATACCTTCTGTGTGTTGGTCACAGGGCCCTATAGATCTTCTCAGGACTTAAATATTTCCAGAAATTATACAAGTCTGTGAAAAAAAAACACAGGACATGGATGGCATCTGTGTGCTATCCGTGTTTAAAACTGCAGAGGATCGGAAAAGCTTTGAAATTTATCCACAAAAAACACTGATGAAACACTGATCCAAAATAGTGAAATGTGAATGAGGCCATACTTACACTATTTACAAAGTTAGCGATATTTGGCTTTTGGGTGAAATTTATGGAAAATGTAAAACGTTCATGCCACCATGAAATTTTTACATAAAAATAGGGCATTTAAGTAGAAGCATGCAATGGTTATTTCCTCATCTTACACAATTTATTGAAACAAGCCAAAATAGTGGTGGTTACCAGAGTTCACAGCCTCCAGGTGTCTCAAAAAAAACTTAAAGGCTCTCTTAAAAAAGCTTCCTATACGGTTTCTGAACCTCAGAGCTGCCAATTGCGGGACACTGCGCCACAGCAATCTGGCAGTCAGGTCAGCAGAATTCACACTGGGGCTCCTCGCTGCTCTCAGCAAAAGTGGAGTACCATGGCAGATTGTGGAACAGAGCCACACAGCAATCCGGCAGCGGTTTCCACTTTCAGAGCAGCAGAGGGGGTTTGTTTTTTTTTTTATTTAAAATAAAAGGATTTTTCTAGGTTTGCTTTTTTTGGGTGTTTTTACTTACAGGGTTAGTAATGGGGGGTCTCAGATACTTCCACCCTTTACTAATCCAGGGTTTAGTGGCAGCTGTGATGTTTGACAAATCATGGCTGTCATTAACCCCTTATATTACACAGATTACCATCGCACCAGATTAATTGGGATGAGCTGGTTAAAGAGTCGGGGAATTATGGCATCTAATAGATACGACAATTTTGGGTGGCTTCATGCTGATATTTTAAGCCTGGGGGGTACCCCAAGTACCATGGGCCTCATCAGCCTGTATACCAGCCCCCAGCTGTCGGTTCTATCTTGGCTAGGTATCAAAATTGAGGGGGGTACCGCACTCTTAGAAAGAAAAAAAAAAAATCTGCATTAGGGTCCCTCCATTTGATACACAGCAAAGAATGCACACAGCTGGGAGCTGCAGTCTGTAGCCATATGCTTGATCTCTGCAGAGTATCAATACACAGGGGACCCTGCAACATTTTTATTTATTTATTTATACTTTCCCTTAGGGGACAAAGACAGCTACTGTGAGGGCAATCAGACGCCGGTAGAGAGGGTGGGCGGGGAAGCACTGTATATGCATGATAACTAATGACCGTACCGGGCAGTAGTGTGACAGGCCCCATGCGCACACTGCAGTTTTTGATGCAGTTTGTGGTCACCACAAACTGCTAGCTTTTCTTTCCCTAGCAAAGTCTATAAGATTTCAGATGTGCAGTGTGCACTTTTTTTTGTGGGGGGGGCGGGGGTTGTATTTTGTGGTGACCACAAAAATGCAGCATGTCAATTTTGTTTTTCCCTACTATTTTCACCCATTGGTGATAAAAAAAAAGCATCAATAACAGTCAAAAACGCACCAAAAACGCATACGTTGCTTGATGCATTATTTGCCACAAGATGCATTTTTTTCGGCCACAGGGTGCATTTTTGTGGTCTACAAACATGCAACGTGCAGACAGCCTAAAAGTCCAAGAGCAGCATCAGTGCCAGTTGTTTGCACACGTGCCTTCTTGATATATGTGCACACAGCCGGGCGTAAGTACCCCAGCTTCATCAGTGCGCAGAGAGGTGTGACCTAGTACTCCGCCATGTGTTACCACAGGCTCTGCAAATCTCACAACTGCCTGGGTCTTATGTCACGGCTGCCTCCCAGGACATATGGTGTGTGTGGATTATGCATTGTCAGGCAGGCAGAAATTTGCAAAAAGCCTGAAGTGATCCATCTTTTGTAAATCATATTACTTACACCCACAGGGGCGTGATATCAATAATGGGAAGACTAGTCTTTGAAAAAAAAAAAAAAAAAAGCCGACGACAACTAGCCACAAAATAAAGTGAATCTGTCAGCAGGTTTTTGCCATGTAATCTGAGGCCAGCATGAGATAGGAGCAGAGACACAAACATGATTAGTATTAGGAAGTGTGCGGTTTCAATACAATGAGTTTTATCAGCAGGGGATCACCACTACTAGACTAGCTGTCCCTGTGCCCCCTGGTCCAACCACACCCTCAGCACTGATTAGCCGCTAATCTGGGATGTGAGCAGGTTTAGCTTTCTGAGATGTCCTACAATTTAAAACTATCACATCTGCTGCACCCATTAAACCATGTCAATCAGGAAATCAGGGTCTATTTTCCTACATTGCTGCTCTGAGATTAGGTACAAAAACCTAGTGTCAGATACCCTTATAATAAAGCAAATAAAAAGAAAAAAAAACTTGCCAGGACAGATACAAAAACATATGCAGCAATCAGAAAATAATAAGGGTTTGTTAAGAAGTGTATAAAAAAAGCAATACATTCACTGTGGTAACATGAGGGGCTGAGGAAAGCTTTCAGCTTGCCTTTAAGGCTATGTGCCCACGGGGACAGTGTCCTGCGATTTCCGCAGGAGCTCCCAGAAAACCGCAGCACAACTTTGTCTGTTTCCATGCTGCGGATGCACAGCGGAATGTCCTGTGGATATGGTGCGGTCATTCTGCATTGAGGATACAGTACCATGGCTTCAGCACTGCATCCTCAATGCAGAACAAGTGCTGGAGTGATCGGGAGTTCATACTTACCTCCATCATGCAGCACTTCTCTCCGGCCGTGTCTGCTCTGTGCAGGAGAAGGTGGGTGGGCCTTAACTAGCTCTGGCTGTCACATGACCGGAACTCGTGCAGGCCCCGCCCACCTCCTGCTTCCTTCTCCTAGCTCCACCGGAGGAAAGTGACTGCGGTGTCTGCCATCAAGGCAGGTAAGTATGGGACCCTGTGGAGAAATCTGCAGGAATAATTCACATGCTGCAGATTTTTCCGCTGGGAAATTCGCATTATTTCCGCTGCAGAAAAAACGCAGCATGGGCACAGCACTCCCCAAATGCCATAGAAATGTATGGGGACTCGCTGTACTGCGGATTTTTACAAAAAAAATTGGCGGCATTTCCCCGAAAAAAATCGCTGCAAATTCCACGAATTTTCCGCAGCGTGGGCACATAGCCTAATTGCAGAAGCAGTACACAGCAACTCAGTAAAGCGTGAACATACGCCAACGTTATTAGTCACAAGAATGCAATTTAATACTTGAAGCTACTATGAAGTGAACAAAGACGCGATTACAGTGAACATTATTTTTACTGGAAATATTAAAATTTTAAGGGCTTGGTCAGGTATTTTCTCCAGCCTGATGTACCAAAGTGTGGATAATGGCTGGTATAGCTGCTGATTCCCAATATTTAAACGGGTGACTCCACAATTATTCTGCAAAGTGTGTGCTAGAGCCCATATCTACTGCCTATATTCACAATTGCCACTAATTTTTAACAATTCCAAATTAGAGTAAGCAAAAGTATAGGCAGCTTTGTGACAACTCTGTCAACTGAGGTTAATTTATCATCTATTTGTAAGATCTGTGATCTTGACATTTATGTGACCGTCTGTATTTTACATGTATGGATAATAAGTTTATGTTTATGATGCCATGTGAATGTCATGATATCCTTATCTTAAGTGAATGTCTTCAATAATTGACATTGCACATATATGGTCTATTGGGATACTAACTGTACTCTCATGTGCCATTAGGTATGTGTATGGGAATGTCAGGTACTAACATGCCACTGAATCGGTTTTCCCCTATGGGAATGTTACGTACTAATATGTCGCTGAATCAGTTTCCCCCATCTAACCGCTGGGGATACATGCGCGGTGGTAGTTAATTTGTATGTCCCCTCTGATGTCTGTGGGGTGTTCGAGCATTCACTTTTCTTTAAGAGGTTATCTGATACATGCCCATGGTGGTGCGGGTCACATGGATGGCACGTGACCGATCATGGCGCTGAGGTATGCACCCCTTGTGACGTGCGTGTTTTGCTTCTTCCTTTGTATATATCGTTTCCATGGCATTAACAGTGACACGTGCGCAGAAGCACATCACGTGGGTATCATGTGACCTAACATGACGTCCAGCCTTGGGACAACGTCTTTACTCATCATGCCTTTGGCAACGCATGCGCTGTGGTGATTATACCAACGGTGCCTTAACATTGGAAATTAGGATATAGTGTTCATCATTTGTGATACCTGGGTTCAATCACTTGGACTGGTGGGGTATAAATAAGGTGTTCCTGATGCTCATTCCCATAGTGCCTCCTTCCTGTGTGATGCCTGATTGCTGTTATTACAGCATGGTCTGTGACCAGGGGTTATCTGCTCTCCCGGCTGGTGTACACTATGGGACTCTGCATCTGGACACTAGGTTTTTATTTCTGTCTATCTTGGGGTAAGTACATGATATATAATCCAAACGCTATATGCTTATTGTTAACACTATTGTAATGCATATATGTATCAGATGTTGGATGGTCTCTTAGGATCATTTCTTATTTTCATAGCCTCCTGATGAACCGTATAACGGGGAAACGCGTCGAGGCGGGCGTTTTTAGGCTACTAGCATATCAAAGAGGACTTTGAAGCGGACTCTTTCCATACAGTAAGCGGACTACCACTGGTGGAGATGTCCATAGAGACGCTGAATATTACATTTTGGCGGTTCGACGAGTGTATACATGATATATATCAAGGACTCTCTTTGATATATGAAGTTCTAAGTATTGCTCATTGAGGATATCCTTATTGATGATATATACTGTCTTCTTATGAATATGGCTGATGTGGTGGAAATCTGGTTTTCTGTTCAACCCTGCCTTCTGTTATATATCTGGGACCACTGGATAACCAGTTTATATATAAATTTAGCCATCTTGATGCATTGGTTATGAGTACTGGAGTCCATATGTTAGAAGGCTGGATTTAATAGGGTGGAAATTCCATATACTAAACAATTCGTTGACAATAATAGTTCTGAAATGATAGCTAGTAATGCAAATATTCAGCTTGAGGATTGCACTGTCATTATATATATGTTTTAGTGTGTTTTGGTCATTGCACAATAATGTGTGTGTTATAATTTTTGATATAACAACATTTTGTACTGGGAAATTTTGTGAATTAGCTTTGTGACTGCGGACAAATGGAGGGTGGCAGAAAGTAATACAGTGCACGATGGTGAATCAAACTGCTATCAGGGGCTAAACGTAGGTTTAGAAAGTGTTAGATTCCTGTTATACCATGGATATACTGCATTATGGACAGAAGTGGAAGTTAAAAATCATTTATTCATACGAAAAAAAAAAAAATGCACTTGCCATTTTCAGCATTAAGAGATAACCTAGTGTGCAGGTCTTCTATGCCGCAGTCATACTGGGCCTCTATAATGAGATCCGGGCTCTTTGATCCATCCCGCATCTGACGTGAAGCGGCAACGTGTTGTACGGTGTCTGTCGCTGCAGATGTTTTGTCACCATCACAGATGTCTGGTTTTACAACCTGTATGGAGAAAAAAGAAAAAAAAAAAAAAAAGTCAGGCCACAGGCAAAGAGGTGCAATATGTACTCGCCCTTTTACCACCCAGCGCACCTTCTGACCACATGGGCTGCAGAAGTCTCAGCCTGTGAACTCTACAGCCGTCATGTGAACAGAAGACTAGCAGGGAGGACAGAGGGACACATCGTTGGAACCAGAAGGAGCAAGCCTCTACAGAAGTCTACGGGAGTGGTGCAATGCATTGTTTAAAATTAAAAACAAAATGGACTTTTGTTTTTTTAAATGCTGTGTAAAACCAAACCTATTTTCCGTCCTTTGAAGTCGGCCTAAAATAAAAACATCTACATTTCATAGTCCACACAAACAGCAATTTTCTGGCTGATTGTGAGTGGCCCGAATTAGCCCCAAATAAGCCTTTGAAGCTGTTTAAAGAGCCACTCTAGTTTTTTTGTAGTTTTATTATTTTTTTTATTTTTTTTTTTTAAAAACACAGGCGTTTAAATGTAAGCCCCCTACCATATACTCATCTTCCACAAATGTCTCTGCTGAGCCATCTTGTGACCAACTTCTGACTGGCCGTAAGTCAGATGTGACATTACAAGCTCTCAGTACAAGTCTATGGGAGCCGGAAAGAGGTTCTCAGAGATGTATTGAGTTGTGACTTCTGGTGCGCTACATGAATCACTTGCAGCGCTGAAACAAAGCCCCACTGCAGCACTGAAACAAAGCCCCACTGCAGCACTGAAACAAAGCCCCACTGCAGCACTGAATCAAAGCCCCACTGCAGCACTGAATCAAAGCCCCACTGCAGCACTGAATCAAAGCCCCACTGCAGCACTGAATCAAAGCCCCACTGCAGCACTGAATCAAAGCCCCACTGCAGCACTGAATCAAAGCCCCACTGCAGCACTGAATCAAAGCCCCACTGCAGCACTGAATCAAAGCCCCACTGCAGCACTGAATCAAAGCCCCACTGCAGCACTGAATCAAAGCCCCACTGCAGCACTGAATCAAAGCCCCACTGCAGTGGGGTTTGTTGTTTTTTTGGGGGTTTTTTAAGTTTGGAGATTGCAATTTGTCCAGATATTGCAGTTTATAAAAGGTGGACCCCTGAGGCCAGCGTAAAGGCACGCCGTACACATTAGATAGCAATTGGGTGAACAATTGTTTGGCCAACAGCTATAATTAAACAGGCCAGATCCTTTGGCCAGAGTTGAGACCCCCATATACAGATACTTTGTAGGTCCCACTAATATCAGCGTGATAGACAGACTTCAGCCTACTCTGCATGGAGTCCTTTAAACGGCTTTACCATGAATTCGCTATAGTGGCTGATAACACAATTTAATAATTTCTTTTAACAGTAAACAGGTGTGTGGTAAACAGCCATCATTTAAAGGAAATACCAGTGTACTAATTTTAGTCAGTGGAAAATTAATGGGTGTTGGCCACTTGTTTATTTACAGCTTTTAATCATTGCAAAATCTATGTGAAGCTGCACATGTTAAGTTACCATGTGTGCATGGAGCCAATCTTCTCTTAAAGATTTGGAAAGGAGAAGCGATTGTTTTCAATTCAAAATAGTGGAACATCTCTAAGTAGTAATCCCAACAGCCTAGAAAAGAGTGGCAATTAACACCTATCCTGGAATTAAGTCAATTGGCACTTAGACTTGCTATTTCGCCTAAGACTCAGCTGTCCGTGCAGTAGACCTTTCAGGCTTTAAATAGTAGATGGTGGTTGCTTCGCTTTCCCCTAGGAAATCAAAATGGCCAAAGACCTGGGAAACTTTATTTTAAGCTCTATAACAGATAAAAGTAGCAAAACTGAAGAAACAAGCCAGTGCATAAGCTGGTATTCATGCAGTGTATAGGAGCATGTTCACACTGTAGCCATTTAACACAAAACCTAAGAAAACCGTCATGCGCACATACCCTGCTGTGTATAATTAGTAATAATGCATACCAGTACCAGTACTACCTTGTCACTGTGGGATGGCTTTTATACTTTTTTGATGAATAACGGTTTACTAACTACTTACACCAGGGTTACTTAATTTTGCTTCTATCCTAGGTTTCAACATTTAAAACCAGTAAGGCCTAGGTAATGTAATTACCAGTAAATGATTAGTCAAGACCAGTAATGTTAAAGGGAACTTGTCACCAGAGTTGGTGACTATAACCTGCCGCCACCATCAGTGAGCTCTTATGTACAGCATTTCAGAATACAGGTGTATAGTATAAAATCACTTTTATAATATACACCTGGGGGGAGGTCCGGTCGGATGGGTGTCTCTGCTCTACGATCCAGCACCTCCTCTCTGCTGCCATTGCGGTCCTCCATCAACCCAGCCCAGTATGGAGGACGTGTCCTACATCATTCACACAGACCGCCATTGTGGCCTTGCGCAGGAACTTTGATCTGCCCTGTTCAGAGCAGGTCAAAGTATTGTAGTGTGCATGAATGGATGGTCTTTTCACCTTTACTTGCACCTGCGCATTACAGTACTTTGATCTGCTCTGAGGACCGCAATGCCTCTTTTGTTTGGATGATGCAGGATACATCATCCATACTGGGCTGGGTCGAAGGAGGACGGCAATCGCAGTAGAGAGAGGAGATGCAGAAGCAGAGAGGAGGCGCTGGACCGGAAAGCAGCGACACCCATCGGACCGGACCGCCTCTAGGTGAGTATTATAAAAGTGATTATGTTCTAACACAGCAGCCTGGGCTCTTGTATACAGTATTCTAGAATGCTGTATACAAGGGCTCACTGGTGCTGGCACTGGACAGAATACTATGCGCCTAAAAACTAATAAAATAGTCTTAGTGTCAATCTTTAAGTAGACACACATCTTATTAGAAAAAGTAAATTAAAATGAGAGGTAACCTTTAAGCAATTTAATGGAATACTTTTTTTTTTTTTTTTTTTTTACACTAAATTAGTATGAATCATTTAAATTTGCACTGTTTCAAAAAAAGACATAGGAAAGAAATGTATGGATGAACAGAATCACACCGGAGCTCTCCAAATGCTGAACTACCCTGTCCAGAAGGAGCTAAATACATTTTCTATTACTTTTTGACCAAGGTTATTTAAAGAAAAAAATTGCAACAGTTCATAATGAATCTTGAGATACGTACTCCAACAACGACTACAATTGAACATGTTTGTTGTTTTTTGTTTTTTTGGGGGTTTTTTTAGGCAGACCAAAATTTGATAGAAAGAGCAGCTTTCCCCACCGATAAATTCTTAACTCAGAATTAGAAATGTATCAAAAAAAAAAAAAAAAGGGTTAGAAGTCAATATCTAGAAACGAAGAATAACTAGTTATGAGGTATTACTGCAGCTAACAACTATAAGTGTGATTATAGCTTTATTACTAAAGAGGTGTGCAGAAAAAACCTTAAAGGGAACCAATCACCAGGATTTCCCTATATAACCTAAAGCCAGTGCTATACTGGCACTATCAGGCAGATTCTTTACATACCCGTAGTGGTCAGCTCAGATGTATAGGTTTTGAAATCCAAGAAAGAAAAGTTTATAAAATCAGCAGCTTCTTGAGTGACAACAGCTGAGGATTAGATAATATCTGGGGGGGGGGGGATTCATAGTTATCCCCTTCCCCTGTTATAATACTTATAATTCTAAATTCTACCATCAATGTAGCTTTTTCGGGACCTGTGATGAGGTCATACCCATGTGACCAGAAGGGGCGGGGCCTCAACCAACAAAGCTGATAAAAGGAAGTAACTTTTTTTTATTGGCTGAGGCCCCGCCCCTTCTGGTGACATGGGTATGACCTCACCACAGGTCCTGGAAGAGAAAAGTTACATTGATGGTATAATACTTATGATAATTCTAACAGGGGGAGAGGATAACTATAAATCCCCCCCAACTATTATCTGATCCCCTGCTGCTGTCACTCAAGAAGCTCATGATTTTACAAACTTTTACTTTGTGTTTCAAAACCTAAACATTCAAGCTGACCATTAAAGGAATGTAGAGAATCAGCCTGAGAGTGCCAGTATAGCACTGGCTTTAGCTTATATATGAAAATCCTGGTGATTGGTTTCATTCTGTAGAATCAAATTATCCAAATAATCATTTGGTTTTCTTAACTGAAACCTGTCATATTCCCCATCCCACCAGCATTTATATATTTATTACTAAATACTCTCCCTGACCAGCACTTTATACTGTTTGACCCTGTAAAAAGGAAACAAGAACAGTTTGTTGCCATCCTCATGACTTTCTCTGCACAAAAGGACATAACCTCTAGTTTCTCTTATTACAGGAACTCAGAACCGTAAGGGGGTTTTGCTAAGAATACAGAGCTGTCACTTCTGACACCTCGGTCTAGTGACAGCTTCAATGTGTGGGCAGTTAATCATTGTAGCTTGAGTCTATAGTTACTATGTGGAGGGGAATGGATGAAAAAAAAAAAAAACCAAAACCATTAAAAATGCAAGATGCTTGCCCCTATATTAGGCCATGGACCAGTCACTGACAAGCAACTGTGATATAATCCAGACTGTCCTGGAAACATGACCAGAACCAGGCTTATAAAAAGCTGGGTTGCACAAAAGAAAGTTGTTTACATGTGGGAGCCTACCTGTGCTGGTTGTGATCCATTATTACCTCCTACCCGAAGAAAACAGAAGATGAATGTTCTAGTCTAAAGTTAGGCATTTGTTATTTCTCCCTTTTTATTTAACAACTGTTCTGCATATTTGAGTGTTGTTTTTATCTATAATTTTTTTTTTTATAGTAAGCACTATATATTTTTTTAATCTTTAAAGGGAACTTGTCACCACTTTTTTGGACTATAAGCTGCGGCCACCACCGGGCTCTTATATACAGCATGTTCGAATGCTGTATATAAGAGCCCAGGCCTCTGTGACAACATAAACACTTTATGATATTTACCTAATGGTCACTCTGCGGTGGATGAGGGCCTAATAAGAGTCTCCGTAATCCGGTGAGGGCGCCTCCCCTTTCGGCCATCTTCGTCCTCTTTCTGAAGCCTGTGTGCATGACTCGGCTACGTCACACACAATCACTGGTCCTGCACAGGCGCACTACAATACTTTGATCTGCAAAGTGCGCCTGCTCAGGACCTGAATGCCAGCAAGTGTGGATGACATCGGACCAGTCATGCACCGCGGCTAGAGAAGAACAAAGATGGCCGAAAGAGGCGGCTCCGGCACCGGACAACGGAGACGCCTATTAGGCCCTCATCCACCGCAGCGCGACCGTTAGGTAAGTATTATAAAGTGTTTTTTATGTTGTCACAGTGGCCTGGGCTCTTATATACAGCATGTTAGAATGCTGTATATAAGAGCCCGGTGTTGGTAGCCGCAGCTTATAGGCCAAAAAAGTGGTGACAGGTTCTCTTTAAGCGTAACTTTAATAAGTTTGATTACATGCTCTAAAGAAACCATAGCCTTACAGAGCATGTGACCCTTTTGATTGTCAGACAGTAGTAAATTTTGAGAACTCCTCACCCAGTGAGTTTGATGAGTGGCGGCACCGTGTGTAATGTAGCTAGGGTGTGTGGACTGTGTCAGGATGTGATTTACACTCACTTTATAGCCTATAACAGAGACTGAGTGCTGGATTAAGTGATGGGAGATAAATGAACCCTGGCAGATGCACCCACCTCACACGCTGAGACGAGGGTAATTGAAAGACTCCCTAAAGGACAGGTTATATATAAAAAAAAAGGTCTTTATACAACTGTTTTTAATAGGTTGATTAGGCTTGACTAGTCAATGGGCGTTTGTTTCCCCACACTAATCTGTCCCCTCAGCATGTTATGCCCCTGTAACTCTGGTGAACTCATTTAACTCAATGGCAGATTAGGCTGTGTTTAATATTTGGTTGCAGAAAATTTTGCACCAAATCTGCATCTCCTAGCAAAAAAACGCACCAAAAAGACAATGCTTTGACGCGTTTTGATGCATTTTTCTGCAGCAGATGCAGATTTAGTGAAAACATTTCTGCAACCAAATGCTCAAAGTGCACACAGTCTAATCCGCCATTGAGTTTAATAGGTTCCTCTCAGGTGAGTTTACCTGAGGTCACAGCTGGGCTGCCGAGGGAGCAGCCAGCTGTGACCTCAGGTGAACTTGCTGACACTCACAGCTGTGGCATTGTTAGTGTCTCGCAGCATTGAACGGTCACATTTTCTATTGAAATCACACACTGACCTCAGGATGCAATAAAGACAGAATTGTCATGGGATATCAAAGTATGGATTACATCAGACCTACAGTGGCGCTTTGGGGGTTAATTGGAGAAAGTTATTTTTTGTTCTTTTTAAATAAAATATTTTTCTCTGTGTTGCATTTATTTCTTTTTACTTCACACGAGTAGTAAAGGAGAGTGTCTCAGACCCCTACAAATCCTGGGCTTCATGGCAGCTGTAATTTTTAGACAAATCTCAGCTGTCATTAACCCCATAATACATAAATCAATAGAAGGAATAACGGGAAAAAAATGGCGTCAGCCCCATAAAGATAACTGAAGTACAAAAAAATGAAAAAAAAAAAAAAAAGATATTAAACAGACACTTTACATCGGTGTACACCAAGGAACTGACTGTTCCAGGGATCATTTAACAAGGCAAAAATCAAAGCCCTCACCCAACCAGATATAACTAAAACACAAAAAGTAGTACGCCTGCCTCTGAGTAAAATAAACATGGCATTCATCCAGAGATATTGAGGGAATTGAGCTCTAATTTACAGACCACTGTCTCACCATCTTAGACTCTTCTGTAACAGGGTTGGTAACCTCAGGATTGCACAATTGCTGACATAGGGTAAGGGAGTGGAAATCGGAAACTACCATCAAGTAAGTCTGATATCAGTAGTGTGCAAGGTTTTTAAGGGCATTTTTAAAAAAATGACATGCAACAATATGTTAGGGAGAATATTATAATAAGTGATAACCAGCATAGATTCATTTAACATAGTCGTGTCTAACCATATTGGGTTTCTATGAAGAGGCAAGTCCAAATCTGGATAGTGGTAATGCAGCTGATGTGATTTACTTGGACTTTGCAAAGACATTTGATACTGAGCCACAAATCTTGTGATGAAGTGCCAGAAGCAGGGCTAGTGGAAACTATAAACAGATTGGCAAGGAATTGGCGAAAAGATGGGAAACAGTAGTCATAAATGGAACACTGTAAATGGGCTTTAGTCAGAAGTGGGATACCGCAGGGATCTGTGCTAGGACCGATTCTTCTTAATCTCTATTAACGACCTTGGGGATGGGATAGATCGTAAAGTGTCAGTCTTTGCTGATGGCACCAAACTATGTAGGATATTAAAAACAAACAGTGATTGCACAATATTACAAAAAAGATCTGGATAAGATGTCAGAATGGGCAGATACTTGGCAAATGAGATTTAATGTTGATAAATGTAAAGTAATGCACCAAGGACAGAGTAATCCTATTACTGCATATACATTAAAAATGGAAGTAAACTTGGGATTACAGAACAGAAGACAGACTTGGGTATCCTGGTTACAAGTTAGCTGAGCAGCAGCACTTAATGTCAAGCAGCAGCTGCATTGCACTGCATGACTATTGCTATGTAAAATTATACATGCACACCTTTTTTGCTAATGCAACAGCACAATTAATGCCCAAGCTACTTCCGCTCCTCAATCCCTTACCTTCACAAAACAGACTAGAAGAAAATTAATGCTTAAAGGGAACCTGACACCAGGTTTTTCCCTTATGAGCTGCGAGCTCTATTATACAGCATTCCAGAATACTGTATATAAGAAATCAGGCCAGGTAAAGTTATTATACTCACCTAGAGGGCGGTCCGGTTCGATGGATGTCGCTGGTCTCCAGTCCTGTGTTTCCTCTCTGCAGCGATCTCAGTCGTCCTGAGGCCCGTGTGCATAACGCGTCCTACATCATGCACACTAGCAGTCACTGAAGTCCTGCGCAGGCGTACCTTGATCTGCCGTGCCCAGGGCAGATCAAAGTATGGTAGTGCACATGCACAGGCAGTCTTTAACCGTCCTTGCACCTATGCATTACAGTACTTTGACCTGCTCTCAGCAGGGCAGATCAAAGTGCGCCTGCGCAGGACCACAATGCCAGCCTGGGCTGAATAGAAGGAGGACCGAGTTCACAGCAGAGAGGCGGCACCAGACTGGAAAGCCGCGACACCCATTGGACCGGACCACCCCCCAGGTAGTATAAAAGTATTTTTCTACGTTACACACAGCAGCCTGGACTCTACATACAGCATTCTGGAATACAGTATATAAGAGCCCACTGATGGTGGCCACAGCTTATAGTCACCAAATCTGGTGACAGGTTCCCTGTAAAAATTCAGATTTGTATGTTTGAAGAGCTGCCTTCATTATCAAATTAATCATTTGCAAAAACACCATAAACTAGATTCTCAATACAGGTTAAGGGATCTATAGCATTCAATATGGAAGGCATCAAGATAACAGGAGAATTTCTATAAGAGGACCACCAAAGCAGTCTTAAGGGTAAAGGATATTAAAGGAGTTCTAGGTCGTCAAGAAGCACAAAATGCAGAAGAGATTTATTAGTGAGTAGAAGTCAGTTTGTCCAGATAAATTTAAGAAAAGAGAAAGGGACAAAAGATACATCTAAACAAAGAAAAAAAAAAAAGCAGTTATTGATG
Organism: Anomaloglossus baeobatrachus; assembly: GCF_048569485.1. Taxonomy (NCBI): domain Eukaryota; kingdom Metazoa; phylum Chordata; class Amphibia; order Anura; family Aromobatidae; genus Anomaloglossus; species Anomaloglossus baeobatrachus. The sequence goes on along the minus strand of NC_134355.1, from coordinate 434,204,982 downwards.
GGAGAAAGGTACAAAGCCATGAGACTAGCAATACTTCAGTTTTGTAGGAAGTAGACTTGAAAGGATTGTCAATCGGATAGATAAAATGCTGGGGGCCAGTCTCCAGCACGAGACATCTTCATTAAATAAGCATTATGAACTTCCAGGACAACATATTGGCAGGTTGAAAAGGGTCGGTCAATCCGTAAAACTATTTTCAGTCCAAAAGCCTAAAGACTTTGAAAATCTTACTTTCAATATTCCTATTTCAGCTCCAAAGAGCTATTTGTCTCCAACAGTTTCCAATTCATTTCAGTTTAGGGTCATTGAAAGTGTAAGAACTTAAAATCAAAGCTAGTGGGGTCCATACATATCTGACAAAACAGCTCTGACACCGCCAACAAGCGGCATTCAACGGCTTGCCAGTACAGACTATATACTACAGCACATGCCCGTCTATATAAAAACCTTCCATGCTACCACTCCAAATCTCAAACTATGTGCATACAACAGATGGCACACAGAAGTGTTATTAATAATATCTTTGGCTGTTTCATCAAAGACTTCTGCAGCAACTTTTATATTAATTACACGTTGGTTCTTGTACCAGAATAAGTTTTATATGGATTTTAAAGTACAGCAGAAGTAATAAAAAAAATAATATAAAAAAAAAGGACATGAGAACATGTACAACTTTCAAAAATACATTGTAAAAAGTATTAATGCTCTTATGAAGATCCATTTCTTACAAAAGTTTGCAAACAGGATAGTTCTGTATAAAAAAAAAAGTTAATATTTTAAACTTTTTTCCCCCCTAAAACTCCATTGTCCAATCAATCGCACAGTGCTGGTTCATTTTTTTGCTTGTTGCTCTCCCGCTGTGAAGCACACATCGCTGTGTTTGACAGCGAGAGAGCAACGATCTGAATGTGCAGGGAGTCGGCGTCTGGAAGCTGCGGACACTGGTAACCAAGATACACATCGGGTAACTAAGCGAAGCGCTTTGCTTGATTACCCGATATTTACCTTGGTTACCAGTGTACGCCGCTCTCAGGCTGCCAGTGCTGGCTCCCTGCACACGTAGCCAGAGTACACATCGGGTAACTAAGCAAAGCGCTTTGCTTAGTAACCTGATGTGTACCCTGGCTACGAGTGCAGGGAGCCAGCGCTAAGCAGTGTGCGCTGGTAACCAGGGTAAATATCGGGTAACCAAGCAAAGCATTTTGCTTCGTTACCCGATATTTATCTTGGTTACCAAACGCAGCATCGTTTCCACAAGTCGCTGGTGGCTGGTCACTGGTGAGATCTGCCTGATTGACAGCTCACCAGCGACGTACCAGCGATCCTGACCAGGTCATATCGTGGTTGGAATCGCTGGTACGTTGTTTGGTGAGACGGTACCCTAATGCGGAGCAATAAAGACACATGACCTTGTAGCAGGTTAATTCACAAAAAATATGGTACTCACGTCTGCTCGTGTTCATCTTTGGGACCCCACTAGTGGTATTTTGCTGCTCTCATTGCATTTTATTCTAACAGATTGAGTTATTTTATCATCTTACCACCACAAGGGGGATTTATTAGTTTGACTTTTCTCAATCTGAAAGAAAAGGATGTATTTTTGCCATAATATTCTCTGAATGTCCATAATGATCACCAGGGGGCACACACAAAAAAAAAATATATATATAATATTTTGCAGCAACCTCTTCTACTTTCTATATTTTTAGTATTTTGATAAAAAGTTATATAATTTTTATACTCTATCACTCTTGGATGTTTTTTGTAATAGGCTTTACTGTATGTTTTGGGTTTTTTTTTTTACTATTCATAATTGACCATTTAGGTAAATTTTTACAATGGCTTCACAGTTAAAGGGTTAATAGAAGCAACAGAGTAAAAGTAATAACTAAATTTAAGTTAACAGTATATGAGCTGTTGGTGACCGTTACCCAACAGCACAATATTCACGTCAACACATAGTATTGAAGGTGGAGCAGTTCTAACCTTATGTCAGCTGCAGAGTCATTTTTGTAACATGCAAAATCCAAACAAGACAGTTGTGAAAAGGTAAGCAACTCCTCTAACAATCTATAAATATTATATATATAATAGATATATTTTTATATATATATATATATATATATATATATATATATATATATATATATATATATATATATATATATATATATATATATATATATATATATACATATATATATATATACATATATATATATACATATATATATATACACATATATATATATACATATATATATATATATATATATATATATATTATATATATACATATATTATACACAAACACACACAGACACTACAGTTCAGAAGTTTAGGGTCATTTAGGTATTTTCTTATTTTTGAAAGAAAAGCACATTTTTTTAATGAAGCTAACATTACATTAAACAGAAATACTCTATACATTGTTAATGTGGTAAGTGACTATTCTAGCTGCAAACGTCTGGTTTTTAATGCAATATGTACATAGGTGTATAGAGGCCCATTTCCAACAACCACCACTCCAGTGTTCTAATGGTACATTGTTTTTGCTAACTGTGTTAGAAGGCTAATGGATGTTTAGAAATCCCTTGAAAACCCCTGTGCAAGTACAGTATGTTAGCACAGCTGAAAATAGTTTTTCTGATTAGAGAAGTTATAAAACTGACCTTCCTTAGAGCTAGATGAGAGTCTGGAGCATTACATTTGTTGGTTCCATTAAACTCTCAAAATGGCCAGAAAAAGAGAACTTTCATGTGAAACTCACTAGTATTCTTAGAAATGAAGGATATTCCATGCGAGAAATTGCCAAGAAACTGAAGATTTCCTACAACGGTGTGTACTACTCCCTTCAGAGGAGAGCACAAACAGGCACTAACCAGAGTAGAAAGAGCAGTGAGAGGCCACGCTGCACAACAAGACAAGTACATTAGAGTCTCTAGTTTAAGAAATCAACGCCTCACAGGTCCTCAACTGGCAGCTTCATTAAATAGTACCCGCAAAACGCCAGTGTCAACGTCTACAGTGAAGAGGCGACTCCGGGATGCTGGCCTTCAGGGCAGAGTGGCAATAAAAGAGCCATATCTGAGAATGGCTAATAAAAGGAAAATATGGGCAAAAGAACACAGACATTTGACAGAGGAAAATTGGAAAAAAGTATAATGGACTGACGAATCGAAGTTTGAGGTATTTGGATCACACAAACATTTGTGAAACGCAGAACAACTGAAAAGAAGCTGGAAGAATGCCTGACACAATCTGTCAAGCATAGTGGAGGTAATGTGATGGTCTGGGGTTGCTTTGGTGCTGGTAAAGTGGGAGATTTGTACAATGTAAAAGGGATTTTGAATAAGGAAGGCTATCATTCCACTTTGCAACGCCATGCCATACCCTGTGGACAGCGCTTGATTGTAGCCAATTTCAACCTACAACAGGACAATGACCCACAGCACACCTCAAAATTATGCATGATATATTTAGAGAAGCAGGCAGCTGGTACTCTACCTGTAATGGAGTGGCCAGTCCAGTCACCAGATCTCAACCCTATTGAGCTGTTGTGGAAGCAGCTTGACCGTATGGTACGCAAAAAGTGCCCATCAAGCCAATCCAACTTGTGGGAGGAGGGGCTTCTGGAAGCACGGGGTGAAATATCTCCAGATTACCTCCGCAAATTAACAGCTAGAATGCCAAAGGTCTGCAAAGCCGAAATTAAGGGAAAGGGAGCATTCTTTGACGAAAAGTGAAGAGTGGACCCAGCACCACAATCCAGTATATTAAAATATCAAAAATGTATTAGATATTAAAAAATCCAACGGATTCAAAACTTGAGGGCACCTTATGCGTTTCGGACAACAAGTAAAAACAAGTACTTAATTAAGGACTTGTTTTTACTTGTTGGATCTCTTCATACCTTTCCAACCGCACTTGTCTCCCACTCCCACACAACCTCTTCATCCCGCCCTCTCTGTTGGCGTCCCTTAAGGCTGTGTCCTGGGACCCTTACTTTTTATCTATCTATACATTTGGTCTGGGACAACTTAAAGTCTCATGGCTTCCAGTACCACCTATATGCTGACGACACTCAGATCTACCTCTCTGGCCCAGATGTCACATCTCTGCTGTCCAGAATCCCGGAGTGTCTGCTATATCTTCCTTCTCTCGCTTCCTAAAGCTCAATGTGGCCAAAACTGAACTAATCATTTTTCCTCCATCTCACCTACACTCTGATCTATTACAATAAATAACATCACGCTTTCCCCAGTACCCAAAGTTCGATGCCTCAAAGTGACCTTTGATTCTGCCTTGTCCTTCATACGACACATCCAATCCCTCACCACCTCCTGCCATCTTTAACTCAAAAATATTTCCAGAATCTGTCCTTTCCACAATTCTTAATCTACAAAAATTCTAGTGCATGCCCCCATAATCCCCCGCATTGATTACTGCAACATCCTCCTCTGTGGCCTCTATGCCAACATGCTCACCCCTCTGCAGTACATCCTTAATTCTGCTGCCCGACTGATCCACCTATCTCCTCAATACCACCCCGCTTCTCCTCTCTGCAAGTCCCTCCATTGGCTCCCACACGTCCACCGTATCCAATTCAAACTCCTAACACTGACCTACAAAGCCATCCATAATCTGTCTCCTCTGTATCTCTCTGAACTAATCTCTTGCTACACTCCAAAACTTAATCTACGGTCCTCCCAAGATCTTCTCCTCCTCTCATTCGCTCCTCATGCAACTGCCTCCAAGACTTCTCCCGGGCATTCCCAGTCTTCTGGAATTTGCTGCCTCAACACATCAGACTATCTGCTAAACTTGCAAGCATCAAATGGAACTTGAAAACTCATCTGTTCAGAAATGCCTATAATCTACAATGACCTCACTGCATCACCACCACCACAGCTGCCACCTAACCACCATGCGGAGCTGTCGCCTCACCACCGTGTGGAGCTGCCGCCCAACCTACACCCCCACCTACAGTCTCCTCCCCAAAACACTATAGAATGTAAGTTCTCTTCCCTCTGTACTAGTCTGTCTACTGTAACTTTTATATTTATTCAGTATGTAATCCCTTCTCATGTACAGCACCATGGGTAGGGGAGGCCCCGGGATTCTGGATTGCGGGGTGCAGGGGAGCGCAGGGCTAGGTGGTGGCAGGGGATGATCATGTACTCACAGACCGCGTTGGTGATGAAAAGCAGACTGACAACAAGGTAAACCAAGTCTCTGGGTGCCACTGCCCTCTTGAGGGGAGCCCGTCCGGGTATCCGTCCCCTACAGTACTGCCTTGATGGTCTGGAGCCTGCCTCCATGCACAAATTTAGAAGTGTTCAAATGGCCCGTAGGCATAAAGCTGTCCAGGCCACGCTCCCTACTACTGGAAGAGGAGCTTTGCTCTCAAGGGCTCACGCTTGGGATTTCAGTGGGCTGCTTGGATTGGAAATCCCTATCCCCCTCGTTGCGTTAGTGCCCCTGATCTCTGAGCTTCGTGGGAACAGTCCATAAAGTCACTATCCTCCGCAGATTAATTGCTGGGTTGCTTGAAGCTACTCCCCAACCTAGGGTCTAGTACCCCGCCGTGCTTTCGGTCCCAGACTGGCTATTGAACTCGAGCTGCTGACCGTCCTCCAAGACTAGGTCCAGGCACTCAGTCCCAATATCCCGCGAACGGGTCTCAGACTCCTCCGGGTCCAGACCACCGTCTGCAACCCAACCTTTTACTCAGCTTCTCTGGGAGCTCCAACCCCCAGTTTCCTCTCCCTTTGAGAGCTACTACTCCCTTCCTCTCACTTTGCTCCCCTGGAGCTGACTTCTGTCACCTCCCACCGGTCTGCCTGACCCCTAAGTGGGCAGCCCTATTCCAGCTCAGCAGCCCACTGGTGTCTCTGGCAGGGTGTGGTGTGAAGTGTGAATGGGATTTCTGGATGCTGATGGAGGCAGTACTATAGGTTGGGAACCCAGAACCATGGGGGGTTGAGTCCTGCACTAAGGATAAAGAGCGTGCAGTACCCTGTGACGCCCTGACTAGTCCAAGGGCGTCACACACACACACACACACACACACACACACACACACACACACACGTTGGCTGATTAACCAAGTAAATCCTGCTGACAGTCTTAGATAATTAGCAAAAGCTGAAACCACAAGTTGGATGGTAAGCAGATATAAGGGGGAAAAAATTAGGGTGGTGCAGAACTGTGGAAAGCTTTGTGGGAGAGTATGAGACATTTATTCAGTATTCTTAAGTGGATGAGCAACCATTGCAGTAACTGCCTCAGGACGGCTGCATCGGTGTAGCACCTGGACAGAACCGTGAGCATGGCTGCTGCATTCTGCATTTGGGAAATGAGAGAGTTTAGTGAGGGTAACTTATTGGCAACCAGTCACAGTAGTATTAAGGGATTTGCTCCTTTCAGTAAATAAATGTCCCCGGCTGTAGATCCACTAACGACATTCTGCCGCTGCTCCTAATGTCTAGCATTGGCTGCTGTGCAAATGCCACATTGACAGCCAATCATTGCGCTTAGTGGTGTGCCTGAGTAGCTGCAACACCCACTAGAGCCACTGAGTGCACAGATCGGCTGGCATACTGTTTATGTTAGCGCGCAGCTGTTCGACAATGGGAGCCTTGTGGTGGGTCCAGTAGAGTGCGGTTTCTTTATAACAACCTGCTGTCCTGGACAACAACTTTACCAAGTCAGTAGTTCATGTTGGGTAGAAGACAAAGCAGAAAAATTATATTGCTTAGAAAAACACGTCGGCAAAATAAAAGGACTGTTTAGAAATTAATAAAATGGTAGCTCCTGTAATCAGGTCATTTTTTTTTGGGTTTTTTTTTTAGCAAAAGAAAGGCTATTGTATTTTTTATATTTTTGAAACTACCGTATTTTTCAAACTATAAGGCGCACATAAAAGCCTATGATTTTCTCAGAAATCGAAAGTGCGCCTTATAGTCCGGTGCGCCTTGTATATGAAATACAAGCGAGCATTATGCCTCTTGTTAAGAGACATGCTTACTCACCTAAACCAGTCGCTCCGGTGCTGGTTGATCAGATGGGCCACGCTGTTCTCCGGGACCGGCGCCTCCTCTTTTGGCCATCTTGCTCCTCTGTCTTCTGAAGCCTGTGTGCATGACGCGTCCACGTCATACACACACTCCGGCACAGAGGTCCTGCACAGGCGCAGTACAATACCATACTTTGATCTGCCCTGAGCAGGGCAGATCAAAGTGCGCCTGTGCAGGACCTCCGTGCCGGCGAGTGTGTATGACATGGACGCATCATGCACACATGCTTCAGAAGACAGAGGAGCAAGATGGCTGAAAGAGGAGGCACCGATCCCGGAGAACAGCCCCCCTTATCTGTCCAACCAGCACCAGAGCGACCGGTTTAGGTGAGTAAAGTGTTTTTTATTTTCTAAAGTGCGGCCTGCGCTCTTATATACAGCATGTTAGAATGCTGTACATAAGGGAAGCGTCGGACTGGCTACCGGAGGAATCTCCAGTAATGCCAGGCCTGGATTCAGGTACCAGCAGTGCACTCCGGAGCGCTCACCTGAGCTCCGGAGTGCAGCCTAGACTGTACCGCGAGCACCGAGTGATTGATTCCCCGGCGATTGCAGTTCAGTTCATGACAGCTGCAGATATCCCGGGCTGATCTCCGGTGCTCTCATCTGAAGTCCGGATTGCACACCGGCCTTTTCGCAGCTGTCATGAACTTAATGCGCTGCGGCTTATAATCCGGTGTGCCTTATATATGAACCTAGGCGCCTTAGCAGTCTCTCATTGCTAATGCGCCTTATAATCCGGTGCGCCTTATAGTCCGAAAAATACTGTATATAAAAGCATTACTAAACCTGCTTTAGTCTCATTCATAAATACACAGAATAACCAATTTTACATTTGGGATGGAAGTGACCTTTAGCAGTTAAACCCCTATTACACCCAGTATTACGCTTACTGCTTACTATGCTGGTTGCAGGGTCATAGACAAGTCAATACAAGTGGAAGGAAGCTTTAATAAAACGTAATCACATTACACTTCAGGGAAAATAGCTGACAACACAAACCGGCTTCCCCTCCCCTTTCTAAGAATTATGAATTTTCAAGCCTCAGGCTTTACGAGCCATATAAACAGAGCTTTGTCTGAATCCATAAGATAAGTATTTATAAGTACTACACATCAGATACTGATCCACCTTTATTGGTGGCTGCCGACAAAATCTCTTTTGGTAAACAGAGGTTTAAAAAAAAAAAAAAATCACTGCACCTCAAATAATACAAACTGATCCTTTAAAATTGAACAATTGCCTAAAATACAGTTAATGCATCAATGTTTTCTATGGAGAAACTAGTTACCAACAATTGAGGGGATGACGTCTTTCTACAACATTGTGTAATATGTTGGCACCATAAAGTTAAAGAAAAAAAAAGAAATTGTATTGATTAAAAAAGGTTATAAAACAGATGCATAGGTGTGTATGAGCTCCAATTAGGCTGCTTTCACACTACATTTTTTTTTAATATGCGTCATGAACGTTTTTTTGGCTGTAAAAGTGGATCCTGTTTTTACAAAGAAAAACGCATGTGTTATTTTGCAGGATCCTGCCACTTGAAGTTTATGGGCGGGTTTTGGAGTCATGTGATCGGGAGTGAGGGGAACTGAACGTGACACCCTGGGAGCCGGCATCTGACAGCTGCGGAGGCTCGTAACCAAGGTAAACATCGGGTAACTAAGCGAAGCGCTTTGCTTGGTTACCCGATATTTACCTTAGTTATGAGCGCTCGAGGGAGGGGGAGAGAGAGAGGGAGGGGGAGAGAGAGAGAGAGAGGAGGGGGGAGAGAGAGAGAGAGGGAGGGGGGAGAGAGAGAGAGAGGGAGGGGGGAGAGAGAGAGAGAGGGAGGGGGGAGAGAGAGAGAGGGAGGGGGGAGAGAGAGAGAGGGAGGGGGGAGAGAGAGAGAGGGAGGGGGAGAGAGAGAGAGGGAGGGGGAGAGAGAGAGAGAGAGGGAGGGGGGAGAGAGAGAGAGGGAGGGGGAGAGAGAGAGAGGGAGGGGGAGAGAGAGAGAGAGAGGGAGGTGGAGAGAGAGAGAGGGAGGGGGAGAGAGAGGGGGAGGGGGAGAGAGAGAGGGAGGGGGAGGGGGAGAGAGAGAGGGAGGGGGAGAGAGAGAGAGGGAGGGAGGGGGAGAGAGAGAGAGAGGGAGGGGGAGGGGGAGAGAGAGAGAGGGAGGGGGAGAGAGAGAGAGGGAGGGGGAGAGAGAGAGAGGGAGGGGGAGAGAGAGAGAGGGAGGGGGAGAGAGAGAGAGAGAGGGGGAGGGAGAGAGAGAGAGAGAGGGGGAGAGAGAGAGAGAGGGAGGGGGAGAGAGAGAGAGGGAGGGGGAGAGAGAGAGAGGGAGGGGGGGAGGAGAGAGAGAGGGAGGGGGGGAGAGAGAGAGGGAGGGGGGGAGAGAGAGAGGGAGGGGGGGAGAGAGAGAGAGGGAGGGGGGGAGAGAGAGAGAGGGAGGGGGAGAGAGAGAGGGAGGGGGAGAGAGAGAGGGAGGGGGAGAGAGAGAGAGAGGGAGGGGGGAGAGAGAGAGAGAGGGAGGGGGGAGAGAGAGAGAGAGGGAGGGGGGAGAGAGAGAGAGAGGGAGGGGGGAGAGAGAGAGAGGGAGGGGGGAGAGAGAGAGAGGGAGGGGGGGAGAGAGAGAGAGAGGAGGGGGGGAGAGAGAGAGAGGGAGGGGGAGAGAGAGAGAGAGAGGGAGGGGGAGAGAGAGAGAGGGAGGGGGAGAGAGAGAGAGGGAGGGGGAGAGAGAGAGAGGGAGGGGGAGAGAGAGAGAGAGAGGGAGGGGGAGAGAGAGAGAGGGAGAGAGAGAGGGAGGGGGAGGGGGAGAGAGAGAGGGAGGGGGAGAGAGAGAGAGGGAGGGAGGGGGAGAGAGAGAGAGAGAGGGAGGGGGAGGGGGAGAGAGAGAGGGAGGGGGAGGGGGAGAGAGAGAGAGGGAGGGGGAGAGAGAGAGAGGGAGGGGGAGAGAGAGAGAGGGAGGGGGAGAGAGAGAGAGGGAGGGGGAGAGAGAGAGAGAGAGGGAGGGGGAGAGAGAGAGAGAGAGGGGGAGAGAGAGAGAGAGAGAGAGGGAGGGGGAGAGAGAGAGAGGGAGGGGGGGAGAGAGAGAGGGAGGGGGGGAGAGAGAGAGGGGAGGGGGGAGAGAGAGAGAGGGAGGGGGGGAGAGAGAGAGAGGGAGGGGGGGGAGAGAGAGAGAGGGAGGGGGAGAGAGAGAGGGAGGGGGAGAGAGAGAGGGAGGGGAGAGAGAGCGGAGGGGGAGAGAGAGAGGGGAGGAGAGAGAGAGGGGGGAGAGACGAGAGGCGGGGGATGAGAGAGGGAGGGGGGACATGAGAGGGAGGGGGGACAGAGAGAGGGAGGGGGGGACAGAGAGAGGGAGGGGGGGACAGAGAGAGGGAGGGGGGGACAGAGAGAGGGCGGGGGGGACAGAGAGAGGGAGGGGGGGACAGAGAGAGGGAGGGGACGGGACAGAGAGAGGGTGGGGGGGACAGAGAGAGGGAGGGGGGGTACTGAGAGGGAGGGGGGGACGTGACGAGGGGTGGGAGAGAGTGTGAGTGAGGGGAGGGGTGAGATGTGTGGTTGGGAGGGTGAGAGTGAGTGGGATGGGGGATGAGAGTGTGTGGGTGGGGGCAGAGTGTGTGTGGGTGGGGGTGTGAGTGAGTGGGTGGGGAGGTGTGTGTGAGTGGGAGGGGGTGTGTGTGAGTGTGGGTGGGGTATGTGTGTGAGTGGGTGGGCGGATGTGTGGGTGGTGTGTAGTGTGAGTGGGTCGGGGGTGTGTGTGTGTGGGTGGGAGGGAGTGTGTGAGGGTAGGGTGGTGGGTGTGTGGGTGGGTGGTAGTGTGTGGTGGGTGGGGCGAGTGTGTGAGTGTGGGTGGGGAGAGAGAGAGGGGAAGAGAAGAGGGCGGAGGTGTGTGTGGGTGTGTGTGAAGACGAACGAGAGAGAGAGAAGAAGAAGAGAGAGGAAGAAGAGAGGGGAAAGAAGAGAGTGAAAAGAAAGAGAGAGAGAGAGAAAAGAAAGAGAGAGAGAGAAAGAAAGAGAGGGAAAAAAAGAAAGAGAGAGAGAGAAAAAGA